>NW_006922377.1:609973-628849 GCF_000298275.1 Orycteropus afer afer | reverse complement strand
GTACTGTAAGGTGTAAATCACTTTTAACTTTAGGTATCAGAGTGGCAACAACACTTGGTTAACTCAATCAGACAAAGTGTTTGTAAATGTCTCAAACTTTATATTAAGTTTCTTTTGATAACTTTCAAAACACATGGTGCCTTCAGTTCACCTTACTAAGTGCAACTGGAAAACTTACATTGCATCTATGGAAATTTAATTGCTCTTTGCATTATAGTGAATCCTAAGTGGAAATGGGTTTTCCCCGTCAAAATCAAGGATTTTCAAGAAATTGCTATTATCCAATATTTTGCTCGTACTTGAATTTCAGTACCCCAATGTAAGGTGTAAATCACTTATAACTTTATGTATCACTGGCAGCAACAACACTTGGTTAACTCAATCAGACAAAGTGTTTGTAAACTTCCCAAAAGTTTATGTTAATTTTCTGTTGAAAACTTTCAAAACACATGATGCTTTCAATTCACCTTGGTAAGTGCAACTGGAAAAATTACGTTGCATCCATGGGAACAAATCACCTTTGGCTTTGTAGTGAAACCATTGTGGAAATGGGTTTTCCCAGTCAAAATCAAGGATTTTCAAGGAATTGCAATTATGCAATATTTTGCTAGTACTTTAATTGCAGAAAACCACTATAAGGTGTAAATCACTTATAACATTACGTATCAGAGTGGCAGCAACAACACTGGGTTAACTCAATCAGACAAAGTGTTTGTAAACTTCTCAAACGTTTATATTGTTTCTGTTGAAAATTTTCAAAACATATGGTGCCCTCAGTTCACAGTATAAAGTGCAACTGGAAAGAAGTTGCATCTGTGGGAACTGTATCACCCTTAGCTTTGTACTAAAACCAAAGTGGAAATGTGTTTTTCCCATCAAAATCAAGAATTTTCAAGAAATTGCAATTATCCACCGTTTTGCTAGTCCTGGAATTGAAGTAAATCACTGTAATGTAATTCACTTATACCTTTATGTATAAGAGTGGCAGTAACAACACTTGGTTAACTCAATCAGACAAAGTGTTTGTAAACTTCACAAAGGTTTATATTAAGTTTCTTTTGCAAATTTTCAAAACATTTGGTGCCTTCAGTTCACCTTAGCAAGTGCAACTGGAATAATTACGTTGCATCTATGGGAACTGAATCACTCTTGGCTTATAGTGAAACCAAAGTGGAAATGGGTATTCCCAGTCAAAATCAAGGGTTTTCAAGAAATTGCAATTATCCACTGTTTTGCTAGTATCTGAATTGCTGTAACTCACTGTATGGTGTAAATCACTTATACCTTTATGTATCAGAGAGGCAGTAACAACTCTTAGTTAACTCAATCAGACAAAGACTTTGTTAGCTTCTCAAAACTTTATATATAGTTTCTGTCGAAAACTTTCAAAACACATGGTGCCTTCAGTTCACCTTAGTAAGAACAACTGGAAAACTTAAGTTGAATGTATGGAAACTGTATCACCCTTGGCTTTCTACTAAAACCAAAGTGAAAATGTGTTTTCCCCGTCAAAATAAAGAATTTTCAAGAAATTGCAATTATCCACTGTTTTGCTAGTACTTGAATTGCAGTAACTCGTTGTAAGTTGTAAATCACGTATACCTTTATGTGTGAGAGTGGCAGAAACAACACTTGGATAACTCAATCAAAGTGTTTGTAAAATTTTCAAACATTTATGTTAAATTTCTGTTGAAAACTTTGAAAAAGCATGGTCCCTTCTGTTCACCTTAGTAAGTGGAACAGGAAAACTTTTCTTGCATCTGTGGGAACTGAATCAGCCTTGGCTTTTTAGTGAAATCAGTGTAGTAATGAGGTTTCCCCCTCAAAATCAAGGATTTTCAAGAAATTACAATTATTCACTGTTTTGGTAGGACTTGAATTGCAGAAACTCACTGTAAGGTGTAAATCACTTATTACTTTATGTATCATAGTGGTAGCAACAACACTTGGTTAACTCATTCTGGGAAAGTGTTTGTAAACTTCCCAATCCTTTATGTTAAGTTTCTGTTGAAAACTTTTAAAACACATGGTAGTTTCAGTTCATCTTCGTAAGTGCAACAGGAAACCTTATGTTGCATCTATGGGAACAAATCACCCTTGGCTTTGTAGTAAAACCAAAGTGGAAATGGGTTTTCCCAGTCAAATTCAAGGATTTTCAAGAAATTGCAATTATCCACTGTTTTGCTAGTACCTTAATTGCAGTAACTCACTGTAAGGTGTAATTCACTTATACCTTTATGTATCAGAATGGCAGTAAAACACTTAGTTAACTCAATCAGACAAAGTGTTTGTAAGCTTCTCAAACGTTTATATGTAGTTTCTCTTGAAAACTTTCAAAACAAATGGTGCCTTCAGTTCACCTTAGTAAATGCAACTGGAAAACTTACGTTGCATCTATGGGAACTGAATCACTCTTTGATTTGTAGTGAAACCAAAGTGGAAATGGATTTCTCCGTCAAAAGGGAGGATTTTCAAGAAATTGCAATTATCCACTGTTTTGCTAGTACTTGAATTGCAGTAACTCACTGTAAGTTGTAAATCACTTATACCTTTATGTAGCAGAGTGGCAGTAACAACTCTTAGTTAAATCAATCAGACAAAGTGTTTGTTAGCTTCTCAAACGTTTATATGTAGTTTCTGTTGAAAACTTTCAAAACACATGGTGCCTTCAGTTCACCTTAGTAAGTTCAACTGGAAAACTTAAGTTGCATCTATGGGTACTGTATCACCCTTGCCTTTGTACTAAAACCAAAGTGGAAATGTTTTTTCCCCTGCAAAATCAAGGATTTTCAAGAAATTGCAATTATCCACTGTTTTGCTAGTCCTTGAATTGCAGTAACTCACTGTAAGCTGTAAATCACTTCTACCTGTATGTATCAGAGTGACAGTAACAACACTTGGTTAACTCAATAAAAGTTTTTGTAAACTTCTCAAACGTTTATATTAAGTTTCTTTTGAAAACTTTCAAAACATATAGAGCCTTCAATTCACCTTAGTAAGTGCAACTAGTAAATTTACGTTGCATCTATGGGAACTGAATCACCCTTGGCTTTGTAGTGAAACCAAAGTGGAAATTTTCCCCGTCAAAATGAAGGATTTTCAAGAAATTGCAATTATCCAGTAATTTGTTCATACTTGAATTACAGTAACCCAATGTATGGTTTAAATCACTTATAAGTTTATGTGTCAGACTGGCAGCAACAACACTTGGTTAACTCAATCAGACAACGTGTTTGTAAACTTGCCCAACATTTATGTTAACTTTCTGTTGAAAACTTTCAAAACAAATGGTGCTTTCCGTTCACCTTTTTAAGTGCAACAGGAGACCTTACATTGTATCTATGGGAACAAATCCCCCTTGGCTTTATAGTGAAACCAAAGTGGAAATGGGATTTCCCAGGCAAAATCAAGGACTTTCAAGATATTGCAATTATCCATAGTTTTGCTAGTACTTGAATTGCAGTAACTTACTGTAAGGTGTAAATCACTTATAACTTTAGGTATCAGAGTGGCAACAACTTGGTTAACTCAATCAGACAAAGTATTTGTAAACTTCTCAAATGTTTATATTAAGTTTCTGTTGAAAACTTTCAAAACATATGGTGCTTTCAGTTCACATTAGTATGTGCAACTGGAATACTTACATTGCATCTATGGGCCTTTGTCTCATGCTGGGCATAATGATAATTTCCTCCTAGTGGGACTTTCCTTTCGAGCTGTGCATCTAAGAAAGTGCACCCTTTCCTGCTCCTGAGAAGGCCATGTGAGTAGTGTTCTGAGTACTGCTAGCATTTTACCCATATAGCAGAATGTCATGGATCACACCCAACCCCCAGCACATGGTGACAGACAGGGAACTGAAACCGTCTGTGATGGCCAATCTGGTATCAGGATCAGATAGGCAGCAAGGGGATGCCTCAAACTCAAAGGGCCCTGGATACCTCCAGAAATGGCTGCTGCTCACTGCATCTGTAGGATTTCGGACAGGAGATATACAAGGAGCTGGGGGACGGTAGTCGTGCCTCCTTCTCCCCTGTGGAAGAGTTCATGAAAACTCCGCCCAGGCATTGGGTCAGTGCATGTTCGGAGAAGGTTTCAAATCGCAGCAACCCCAGGTGGCCAGAGAGTGTCCTGGGTCACAGGCTACTCCGTGGAGACCCCACTGAGACCCATCTTAGGGTTTTCTCCCTTTAACGACCCTCTTCCAACCCTAAGGAATCCTCTCTCGAAACCCTTTCCTCTACTCGATTCCCCACTCCAGCTTTGGCCCCGTTCCATTTGTTTCTTCCTATACTTCCTTGACTATCTGAGGGGAAGCCCTTTGGAAGTCTTTCCCTTTTTGTTCAACATTGTCTGCTCTTGAATTTGGCCTACTCTCTTTAGTGTTTTCACTCTGGATGCTAGATGTCTCATCTGGCAGTTGGCTTGACAGTCCATTCACACTTGTGTCTAGACGCACACATATGTGATGTGAACACCATTTTTAATTCCCAAAGGCCATTGTTGATATTCTGATATATCTCATTCACTGAGCCTTGGTGGCAGGTGGTTGTGGGTCCTGCCGTAGTTAGCTTTGGAGCCGTTGACGTCACTAAACCTTTGTTCTTTCACCTCTATGAGGACTTGTGGCCTGAGGTCTCACTGGGCTTTTGTTAGTCATAGAAGTATTGACGGTGACCATGTGGTAAACCAAAAGATCGGACGTGTCAAATATTGGAAGTTCTTCTCCAGCCTCAAACACTGCTCAATAAATGGAGAATTGGTTACTGCTGGAAGCAGTTGTGTGTCTCCTGCCACTTTTACTGAAGCCTGTGCTTCCCAGTCTGAGCCACATCTCTGACATGTCTGGTGGTTCTTGTTGCTGTTTCAGACTATGACCCTTCTCTGTCCCACATCCAGAGAAACAGTGGATTGGAAACTTTTTTTTTTTTTCACCTGAACCCGAGGTTGGCTGTGTTGCCTGTTGACAATGGGATGGTCCCTCTTTCCCTGCAGACCTTGTGCTCATCAAACTGAGCTGCCAGCAGTTGCCTTCCATAGGAGATGCTGGTAGCTCATGTGGACCTGGAACAGGAGGCAGAACTGAAGCCCACGATCGAGAAGCCTTTGTTCAGTCCCTATCTAGCACTTTCAAGTTGGACTACTTCTTGTTTCAAAGATTGTGATAGGGCAGATTCCTGTTAGTCAAACCATTGCCTTTTGGTATTTGTCTTAGAGCATCACTACAGACCCAATACACTGCTCAAGAGGCTGAGGCAGTGGCAGAGGCAGGCCCAGCACCTCCATCAGCATTCATGTGAGCTACCCTGAGCTTGAGCACATGGCGAGCTTTTCCCTGAATTGAGACAGGAGCTATGAGTCTTGTCTCACGATATCTGGTTTGTCATAGACTGCACATTTGCTTCAAGTGCAGCTTACGTTGACTTTTCTGTTTTAAGTTTCCTTGATTGTTGAGTCCAATACTGGGTTTTGATCTCACATACAATGAGTTCCCTTGTTTGAATGATTGTCAACTATACCGTTTGTTGCCTTTAACTACCATCAGAAGGTTGGCAGCCAACGGCAGGTCTACTAGCAGAGCAAGGCCATCGGGCCAGACAGAACCTTGGTAGTCAAGAACTTCCCTCTCTTCCCTATGCCCCCTGTAGCCCCGGTATACCCATACTTCACTGTGTGTGTCAATGGATTTACCCACTCTGGATTTTTCATTTAAATTGCATCCTATGGTACATAGCTTTTAGTGTCTGACACCTGTCAGTTAGTCATCGAGATGTTTGATGCTGATCAATGTGGACCGTTTGTTACTCGGAAATTCCTTTCGATGAGTGAAAGGTATCATAGGTATGCTGTGTTGGGTTCATTTCATCACGTCTGGAGAGACATTTGCAATTCTTGCTTCTTTTGACTTCTGTGGATGGTTCTGTGATGAGCATTTGTGCCCACATGTTTGAGTGCCTGTGGTCAAGAAAATTGGCAGAGGTGAAAGGACAACTGAGAAGAGAATTCAAGTATAAGGAATGTGTTTTGGGTGAGATCAAGAAGCAGGAAAGTGATGGGAGGTGAAGAGGCGGGAAAGGGCTGGAGAACTCCCAGGTGCAGGTGAAAGGAGTCAGGAGGGTCAGGAGGTAGCACTGGTGTAGTGAGTTAGGAGGTAGAGAGAGAAGTGATGAGACCCTGTGTAATGAGAGAGAAGGTAATAGGGCGAGGGATGACAAGGAGTGGGTAATCAGACTCCCCAACAACAAGAACAACAACCTTTTATATACCTAACCCCTGCAGAAACCTATGTCTCAGAGGCTATGCTTGTCCACCAGGTTGCAGTTGAGGGGCCGAGAGACCCTCGTTGACTTGTCCAGGGTGATAAAGTGGTGAAGACAGAGGATCCATGTGTGAAGCCATCTCAGTGTGCTGAAAGCTGTGGACCTGGCTGAACCCAGGCCTTCTCCGTCTCCTGTGGACTGGGGTGGATTGCTGTCACTGTGTACGGGTATTGATGTGTTGCTGTGAGAGCTGTGAATTTGGCAACCCAGTGGGAATTTTAGCATTGATTTCCATCAGTAGAAGGTACAAGTCAGGTATGCATGCTACGATGTCACTTCCTTGCCAATGGAGACCAATAGAACTTGGAACACGGGTCATCGGGCAACCAGGTGCTGGTGGCTCATGGCCTGTCTCATTTCACTGAAGGCACTTGGTGAACCACCATGTATCCCTGTTTTCTATGGAATTCACGAGTTTGACCCTTTGAAGTTGATTCAGAAGACGGCTCCACCTTCACCCCTGAAGACTCTGGCCACCATCTGCCACAAGGAAGTTGAAGGTACCACGAAGTGTCCGGAGTCAGTGTGAGCCAGGCCAGACCACCATTCTGATCCTTCCTAGGGAGCCCCAAACCAGTCCTTGTGGCTACACTTGACCTTGTCCTCGTGGGACATCAGGTGAGATTTCGGGAAGAAGGGAGGACAGAAGTGATGAGGCCTAATGTTCTGACGATGAGGCAGGTTCACCTTGGGACTAACAGAGGGGATCGGGAAGAACGGTGTCATGTGATCGACAAAACTCGGTAGGGGTAGATGCCGATGAAGACAATGCTGTGTCCTAGCTAATAGTTGTTGAGGGAATTCCGTGGCTCCATCCTCATGATGTTTCCCCATCATCAGTTCATTCTGCTGCTCATGACCAGGAGTTTGCAAATGACTGGTAGTAGTTGATCCTTTTGGGAGTATTGTGGGTTGAGCATCAGGGTGTGAACAAAGTAGGGTCTGGTTCAAAGCTCCATTCCAGCCAACTTGGTCACCTAGGATGCTGGGACCTATGATTTTACCAGACGATCCAACTGACTCCCACACTTCAGGATAGGGGCTATCTCAAGCTGAGCTGGCACCTTCACTGGGAGTTTGTTGGCCACCATAACCAGCCCCTGCAGTTCAGGCCTCTGTCAGTGACTGGCCGTGGATGACCCTGGTTCGTCAGGTGTCAGAGGTAGACATCTTGAGACTTTTCCCAGAACCTCCTCCTCTCTGATTAAGCTCTCCTCTGCCCTGTGCACTTTGAGATAGGAAAGGGCTGGTAGAATGTGTTTAGCCAAGACTGAGTGGACTTTTCGGGTTTTGCATTATCTGGGCTTTGTCTCATGCTGGCTATAATGATCATTTCCTCCCAGTGGGTCTTTCTTTTTCAGCTGTGCATCTAAGAGAGTGCACCTTTTCCTGCTCCTGAGAAGGCCATGTGAGTAGTGTTCTGAGAACTGCTAGCATTTAGCCCATGAAGCAGAATGTCATGATTCACACCCAACACCCAGCACATGGTGACAGACAGGGAACTGAAACCTCCTCTGATGGCCAATCTGGTATCAGGGTCGGATAGGCAGCAAGGAGATGCCTCAAACTCAAAGGGCCCTGGATACCTCCAGATATGGCCACTGCTCACTGTATCTGCAGGACTTCGGACAGGAGATAGACAAGGAGCTGGGGGACGGTAGTCATGCCTCCTTCTCTCCTGTGGAAGAGTTCACGAATGCTCGGCCCAGGCATTGGGTGAGTCCATTTTTGGAGAGGTCTCAAATCGCAGTAAACCCAGGTGGCCAGAGTGTGTCCTGGGTCACAGGTAACTCCCTGGAGACCCCACTGAGACCCATCCTAGGGCTTTCTCCCTTTAAGGACCCTTTTCCAACCCTAAGGAATCCTCTCTCGAAACCCTTACCTCTACTCGACTCCCCACTCCAGCTTTGGCCCCGTTCCATTTGTTTCTTCCAATACTTCCTTGACTATCGGAGGGGAAGCCCTTTGGACATCTTTCCCTTTTGGTTCAACATTGCCTGCTCTTGCATTTGGCCTACTCTCTTTAGTGCTTTCACTCTGGATGCTAGATGTCTCAACTGGCAGTTTGCTCGACAGTCCATTCACACTTGTGTCCAGACGCACACATCGTGACCTGTGACGTGGACACCATTTTTATTCCCCAGAGGCCACTGTTGATATTCTGATATATCTTATTCACAGAGCCTTGGTGGCAGGTTGTTGTGGGTCCTGCCGTAGTTAGCTTTCAGGAGCCTTTGATGTCACTAAACCTTTGTTCTCTCACCTTTACAAGGGCTTGTGGGCTTTTGTTAGTCATACATGTATTGACCGTGAACTTGTGGTAAACCAAAAGATCGGAGGTGCCCAATATTGGAAGTTCTTCTCCAGCCTCAAATAATGCTCAATAAATGGAGAATTTGTTACTGCTGGAAGCAGTTGTGTGACTCCTGCCACTTTCACTGAAGGCTATTCTTCCCAGTGTGAGCCACATCCCCGACATGTCTGGTGAATCTTGTCGCTGTTTCAGACTATGACCTTTCTCTGTCCCCCATCCAGAGAAACAGTGGATTGGAAACATTTTTTTTTTAACCTGTAACCAAGGTCAGTTGTGTTTCCTGTTGACAATGGGTTGGTCCCTCTTTCCCTGCAGACCTTGTGGTCATCAAACTGAGCTGCCAGCAGTTGTCTTCCATAGGCTGTGCCTCTAGCTCATGTGGACCTGGAACAGGAGGCAGAACTGAAGCCCACGATCGAGAAGCCTTTGCCCAGTCCCTAGCTAACACTTTCAACTTGGACTACTTCTTGTCTCAAAGATTATGGGAAGACAGATTCCTGTTTGTCAAACCATTGCCTTTGGTATTTGTCTTAGAGCAGCACTACAGAACCAATGCATTGCTCAAGAGGCCGAGGCAGTGGCAGAGGCAGCACCAGCACCTCCTTCAGCATTCGTGTGAGGTATCCTGAGCTTGAGCACATGGCGTGCCTTTCCCTGAACTGAGACTTGAGCTATGAGTTTTGTGTCACGATATCTGGTTTGTCTTGGACTGCTCCTTTACTTCAACTGCAGCTTACATTGACTTTTCTGTTTTAAGTTTCCTTGATTGTTGAGTCCAATACTGGGTTTTGATCTGACATACAATGAGTTCCCTTGTTTGAATGATTGTCAACTATACCGTTTGTTGCCTTTAACTACCATCAGAAGGTTGGCAGCCAATGGCAAGTCTACTAGCAGAGCAAGGCCATCGGGCTAGACAGAACCTTGGTAGTGAAGAACTTCCCTCTCTCCCTTAAGCTCCCTACAGCCCTGGTATACCCATACTTCACTGTGTGTGTGGGTGGATTTACCCACTCTGGGTTTTTCATTTAAATGGAATCCTATGGTACATGGCTTTTAGTGTCTGACACCTGTCAGTTACTCACCGATATTTTTGATGCTCATCAATGTGGACCGTGTGTTCCTCAGAAATTCCTTTCAATCAGTGAAAGGTATCATAGGTATGCTGTGTGGGGTTGATTTAATCACTTCTGGAGAGACATTTGCAATGTTTGCTTCTTTTGACTTCTGTGGATGGTTCTGTGATGAGCATTTGTGCCACATGTTTGTCTGAGTGGCTGTGGTCATGAAAATTGGCAGAGGTGAAAGGACAACTGACAAGAGAATTCAAGTATAAGGAGTGTGTGTTGGGTGAGATGAAGGAGCAGGAAAGTGATGGGAGGTGAAGAGGCGGGAAAGGGATGGAGAACTGCCAGGTGCAGGTGAAAGGAGTCATGAGGGTCAGGAGGTAGCACTGGTGTTGTGAATTAGTAGGTAGAGAGAGAGGTGATGAGACCCCGTGTAATGAGAGAGAACATAATAGGGTGAGGGACGCCAAGCAGTGGGTAATGGGAGGCCCCAACAACAACAACAACCTTTTATATACCTAACCCCTGCGGAAACCTATGTCTCAGAGGCTATGCTGCTCCACCAGGTTGCAGGTGAGAGGCCTGGAGACCCTCGTTGACTTGTCCAGGGTGACAAAATGGTGAAGACGGAGGATCCATGTGTGAAGCCATCTCAGTGTCCTGAAAGCTGTATACCTGGCTGAACCCAAGCCTTCTCTGGCTGTGTGGACTGGGGTGGATTGCTGTCACTGTGTCTGGGTACGGATGTGATGCTGGGAGAGCTGAGCTGTGTGCTCAAGGGGTTGCGTGGTGTCCCGCCTCAAAGTCACCGGGGTCATGGAGGCCAGGCCGGCCCCCTTGGGTGCCTCTGAGGGCCAGGCTCTGAGCTCACGCTGGATGGCTATAGGTCCACCCCAAGCCCTGACCCCAGAGGGGAAACTGCCTTCAGCCCTGTCTGCCCCCGTGCCCAAATGTCCTTCCCACACAAATTTCCCAGACGCGCCATTCCCAGGGACCATCGATTTGTGTCCCCTCTTACAGAGGAGGCAACCAAGGCTTAGACACCAAAGTGAATTAACTCTCCCAAGTGAGTACAGATGGGCATGGAGTGGGGACTGCCCTTCACCCCAACTGCCTGTCACCTCTGATACCCCAGGCCCAGGCCCTGTGCCCACCTCCGGCCTGATGACACTGTTGGGGAGGCCCAGCCTAAGGCAGCCTGGCGGTGTGGAGGGCTAACCCAGAGCAGCCCCTCAGCTGGTGTCTCGATAAATTTCATCTCCGAGGGCCACCTTATGTGCCACCATGGCCAGTGACAAGAGCCGGCCCCTACTCCAGCCTCCTGACCCAGACCCCGCCAGTGCCACCGACCCACTCCCCCTCTGTGCATGCTCAGTGGCAAGAGCTTTGTGGCATTGGACCACTATGGTGTGAAATAATAGCGGCGATGTCAGCTGGGGGGCGCACTTAGACCTTGCAATCAGAAAACACAGAGGAAACACTGATTGCCTGGTCCCTTCAAACAAGGAAGTGGCCCCTGGATCAGAAGTAGAGTTTGGCAGTCTGTCTTAAGGTTCCTCCTATGAGCTCCCCAGAGGTGCACAGGGGCTTCTGGTCTTGACTGAGCTGGCTCTCCTGCTTCTCCTTCTCGGTAGGCTTCCTTGCCTTCCCAAACCTCCTTTCCTGGGCTGGGACTCTTGGAAGCCCGAAAAGTCTCTGCAGACTGGTGGCGTGGGGGTTATGAGGAGCAGAGACCAGCCTCAGCCAAATGGATCTGTGGGGTGTGCAGAGCCCAGTCACACGTTCCAAGTGCAGGGTCAGCGAGAAAGATGAAGCCCCTCTACCAGATGCAGCAATACCAGTTGCGAGTCCGGCCTCGGATACAGCAACGACGGCACGGGTGGCACAGGACCGGGCAGGGTGCTGTGGGGTCGCTCCGAGGCTGCAGCCATGACGCCGCATCCAACCACAGCAAGCTGGAGCCCCCAGGTTGGAGAGTGCCAGCCTGTGCACATGGCACACAGCCAGCCAACTGTGGGTGGAGGCTCGTGTGTGCCTGTAACGCTGCACTGGTTTCCACAAAGCTTCCAGATTGAATGAGACAAGGAGTCGCGTTTGAGAAATCAGACAAGGAAATCTCTCTGGGTGAGCAGAGTTCCACTGGGCAGCCCATCTCCCAGATCATCAGGACAGGGCAGCAGTTTGCTTTTTCCCTCGATAATGAGCAAAGAGAGCGCACCAGCCCCATCTCAAAGACAGAGCCATCTAGCCGAGGTTACAGGGCTCCAAAGAGACCACCCTGGGCTTGAAATCTGACCACAGACAGCCCCTCGCCATCAGCTCACAGCCCTCATCTGAGGACAAAGCTGCCCCAGCTGTGGGAAGGTCTCCAAGGCAGGCCCTGTTCCTGCCAGCCGCCATTGGGCCGGGGCCGCGTCCGTGTCTGTCAGTGGCACATGCCCAATGAGAGGCGAGCTGGCATGCATGGAACGTCGCAGTTGCAGGAGCATGGCACTCAGGAGCCTGCAGCGCCTGCTTGAGGTTTGGCCTGGCAATGCACTGCTCTCGCAGCTCCACCGCCTCTGGGGGCTTGTGGATGGGGATCCTCAGGATAGGAGGTGGGAATGAGCCAGCCTTCTGTGTGAGCTGAATGTGCTCCGTGCACTTCACTGTTAGCGCCTAAGTCCATGCTGTGCAGAAGTGAGGTGCCTAGCTTGCGCACGCCCCCGCAGCCTCTGCCGCCTCCGCCTGTTGAAGGTGGGCACGCTGGGTTCCTGGACTTGAGGTGATTGCGTGGCCTCCGAGGAAACGCCCACTGGGTGCCCGGTTCCGCGACAGTGTTGACCCTCCACCGTGACTCCCCAGTCCTTCCCCTCCACCATGCCTCCCCTCCTCCCTACCCTGCCTACCCTGCCAGGTCATTTGGCATGAGGTACATCCTGAGGGGGTGCCAGAGTGATGTGGACAAGGGGCGGCGTCCAGGCAGATACTTGTTAGTGGACACAGAGCAGTGGGAAGGGTGGGTAGCATTGGGGCTGGGGCCGAATCTGCGGCTCTGGATTGGGGCCGCGCACCTGGAAGGGCCAAGTGGCCAGGGTGTGGATAGCACAGCTTAGGAATGCCATCTGATCCTAGTTGGGTGTTTTTTTTTTTTTTTTTTTTTTTTTTTTTTAGGCCTGAAAAGGCTGCGGGAGTGCCCTGGAGGAAGGCAAGGCATCCGGGTGCTGTGTCCTGTGGGGGAACTAGCGACCTTGCCCTAAGGGCAGTGCCTAGCCTCCGAGGGAGGAAGTTGAAAGACATTTGGCAAGCACTGGGGCTTCTGACACCGGAGATGACGGATGGGGGGGCGGTGTCCACCATCAACGTAACTGTACCAGCAAAGGTAAGTTTCCATAAGGTTACTATCACTGTGACCAGCGTCCTTCTAACAGTATCTCTCTAAAGGAAGTGGAACTAAGGTCACTGTCAGTTTGTGAAGCATCACCTTCACTGCAATTAGCTATGATCCGTCTAGCTAAAGTCATTGCTGTGTGCCCAGCTTTGCTGTAACTGTAAACAGTTAAGGAAAGTAAGTGTAACTGAGGATACTGTCAGTATGACCAATATCATCCTAAGAGTAACAAGCTGATGTAAGTATAGCTGAGGTAGCAGTCAGTCCACTCACATCACTGGAACTCTAAGCAGCTACCATAAGTTTAGGCACGGTCACTATGACAAGATTCACCGTAAGAGTAACTAGCTAATGGAAGACTAAGTAAAGTTCTGTCATTGCATCCTGCCTCCCCATTATTGCCTAATTAAAATATGTCTCTCTAAGGACAATTCAATGTTGCCTGTGTCACTGTAAGTGTGACCAAGTCACCATGAGTATACCTAGCGAAGGTAAACCTATCCAAGGTGTGGTGGTCAACGGGGAATTTCAACTTGGCTTGGCCTGGGTGAGTGGCTGGGCAGCTGAATGTAGTATTCCCCCTGATGAGACTCCAAGGTGGACTCCACTGTGAGTGGCTGAGCTGCTTTTGGGTATGTGGTCTGCTTCCCATATCTAAGAAACAGCTTTGGGAATGGTCTCCATCTTTTAGCATGTTTGAACCCTGCATGTAAACAAATCGTTGTCCACCCTCCTGCCATTCTCTGACCAACATGGGACTTTCAATGGACTTGAGTGAATGGCCTGCCCTGTGGTTTGGTAAAATCTTTGCTGTGCCTCCTGACTTGTCTACTTTGGACTTTTCAGCCTCAACACTCAACAGATATGTGAGTGCAGAGACCCTCTAGCTCCAGTGAGCCAGGAAGCGGAGGCACATCTGTAGCCAAAAGGGTAGGTGTTTCCACCCAGCTTCTATTGCCTCACACATGGAATATGGACTTAAAGCCTCTAAATGGTAAGAATAACCTCCTGCTCGGTTAGGCCATCTCTATTGTGGTATATTCTTGTCAGAGCAGCACCAGAAACACAAATTAAAATGACAGAGTCTCTGTCAGAAACATCAAGGTAACTAGGTAAGACATGTGTAATGGATGGCATTTTGAGTGTGACCAGGTTACAGTAAGTGTAACTAGGTAAGAGTATTTTACCTAAGGATCAGGTCATTGATCCCACATCCATGACCCTTTAGGGAGCAAAGGTCACTCTTACTATGGTCACTTTCACTCTCAACGCCATCTCCGTAACTATAGTTAACTAAGATAAGGGTAGCTAAGGTTAGAGTCAGTGTGTCCATGATGCCAGTTACTGTAACTGGCTAACGTAACAATAACAAGCTACGGTAACTTTTGCTGTGAGTACAGTCTCTAGAAGATTAACTATCTATGGTAAATTGAGTTCAAGTCACGGTCATGGTTACCAGCATCACCATAGCTGTCAGTAACAGAACTGTAGCTATGGTCACTTATGTTGTGAACAGCACTATGGTAACTGGAACTAGGACAGGTAAGTCTAACTAACATCATTCTCCCTGTGGCCAGCATGACGGTAACTGTAACTAGCTATTTTAAGTGTAAGTGAGGTAACTGTCACTGCGACAGGGGTCAACACACTCGTAACTAAGTGAAGTAGGTCTAACTGAGGTCCCTGTGAGTATGTAAAGCATCACCGTGTTCCGAGCTAAGGTCACTCTCTCAAATCACTGTCACTCTTACCAGCATCACCATAACTGAAACCAGCTAAGGTATGTGAGCCAAAATGCACTCTCATTGGGAACTGCATTGCCATCAGTTGAACCAATGTAAATGAAGCTGAGGTCAATTACAGTGTGGCTAGTGTCACCATAAGGGTAACTAGGAAAGGTAAGTGTAGCTGAGACCACTGTATGACCAGACTCCCAGTAACAGCAA
This sequence comes from Orycteropus afer afer, assembly GCF_000298275.1. NCBI lineage: Eukaryota > Metazoa > Chordata > Mammalia > Tubulidentata > Orycteropodidae > Orycteropus > Orycteropus afer. Next base: position 613,832 of record NW_006922377.1, on the reverse strand, counting down.
CTAGCTAATAGAAGCATAACTAAGGTAACACTAAGTGTGCCTACAATCAATGCAACTGTAATGATCAAAACTGAGTTTTTCTAAGGTCCCTGTCAGTGTCACCAGCATCAGCCTAAGTGTAACTAGCTAAGGTTAGTCTCAGTAAGGCACTCTCACTGTGTCTAGTATCACCCTGAATGTAAGTAGCTAAGCTGAGAATAATAAAATTCACCATAATTTCATCTAGCTAATATCAAGGTTTTCAGGTCACTCTAAGTGTGAACAGCATCACTGTAACTTGAATTAGCTAACATAAGTTTGGCTAAGGTCACTGTCGTTTTTGCCAGCATCCCCATGTCTTTAAGTAACGAACATAAGTGAAGCAAGGTCACTGTCATTGAGAGCAGGGTCACAATAAATGTAAGCCTCTAAAGCAAGTGTAGCTAGGGTCACATGTGTTTAACTAGCAAATGTAAGTGTAGCAATGGTCACTATTCTGACCATCATCAGTATCAATGTAAGTCGCTAAATCAAGAATAGCTTTCGTCACTATCACTGTGAACATCACCACCTTAAGTGTAAGAATTTAAAATAAGTCTAGCTTAGGTCACTGTTCATGTTCCTAGAATCAGCGTAAACGTAACTAGCCCAGTTCAGTGTACTTAAGTCCATTGTCAGTGTGACCAGTGTTACCATAAGTGTAAGTAGCATAGGTTAGTGTAGCTACGGTCATGGTCTCTGTGACCAGCATCACCGTAATTGTAAGGGGCTTAAGCAAGTGTAGCTAAGGTCACTGTCCCTGTGAACAGCACCAATGTAACTGTAACCAATTGCAATAAGTCTAGCTTAGGTCCCTGTCACTGTGACTAACAATCCAGGAAATGTCAGCAGCTAAGTTATGTTTACCAAAGGTCATTGTCATTGTGGCCAACAACACCTTAACTGTTATTAGGAATGGAAAATCAAGATAAGACACTTTCAGTTTCAAAATGGTCATGGCAGTCATAACTAGCTAAGGTAAGTATAGCTAAGGTGGCTGTCGGTGTGACCAGCATGGGAATACCTGGAGTCAGTTAAGGTAAGAGTAAGGTCTTTGTCACTGTGAGCAGCATCACCATATTTGTAGCTAGGTAACGTAAATCTAACCAAGGTCACTCTCAGTGTGTCCAGCATCACCGTAACTGGAAGTAGCTAAGATGCGTGTAGCTAAGTTCACTCTTAGTGTGACCAGCGTGACCATAAGTGGAAGTAGTAAAGAAGGAGGTCACTGTCAGTGTCACCAGAGTCAACCTACCAATAGCTAATGTAAATATACTGAAGGTCACTGTCACAGTGAGCATCACCATAACTGTAACTAGCTAGAATAAGTCACCTTATGGTCACTTACAGTGTGACCAATGTGACCGGAACTCTAACTAGACAACATAAGTATTGATAAGGTCTCTGGTGATGTTACCCATCTGCTGTAAGTGAAACTAGGAAATATAAGTCTAACAAAGATCACTGTTGCTGTGACTATCATCACCGTAAGTGTAATGAGCTTATGTGAGTGTAACGATGGTCACTGTCACTATGAATCGTGTCAACATAAGTGTAACTAGCTAAGGCAAGTGCGAGTAAGGTCTCTGTTGTTGGGACCAGTGTCAATGTAACTGTATGTAGTTAAGTGAAGGCAAAATAAGGTGACTGTCCCATTGCCCACTATCAACGTAAGTGTACCGGCAAAGGTAAGTTTCACTAAGGTTACTATCACTGTGACCAGCGTATTTCTAAGTGTATCTCTCTAAAGGAAGTGGACCTAAGGTCACTGTCAGTTTGTGAAGCATCACCTTCACTGCAATTAGCTATGACACTTCTAGCTAAAGTCACTGCTGTGTGCCCAGCTTTGCTGTAACTGTAAATAGTTAAGAAAAGTAAGTGTAACTGAGGACACTGTCAGTATGGCCAATATCATCCTAAGAGTAACAAGCTGATGTCAGTATAGCTGAGGTAGCAGTCAGTCCCCTCACATCACTGTATCTCTAAGCAGCTACCATAAGTTTAGGCACGGTCACTATGACGAGATTCACCGTAAGTGTAACTAGCTAATGGAAGACTAAGTAAAGCACTGTCATTTCATCCTGCCTCCCCTTTATTGCCTAATTAAAATAAGTCTCTCTCAGGGCAATTCAATATCGCCTGTGTCACTGTAAGTGGGACCAAGTCACCATAAGTATACCTAGCTAAGGTAAACCTATCCAAGGTGTGGTGGTCAATGAGGAGTTTCAACTTGGCTTGGCCTGGATGAGTGGCTGGGCAGCTGAATGTAGTATTGCCCATGATGAGACTGGTAATCTACTCCAAGGTGGACTCCACTGTGAGTGGCTGAGCTGCTTTTGGGTATGTGGTCTACTTTCAAAATCTAAGAAACAGCTTTGGGAATGGTCTCCATCTTTTAGCATGCTTGAACCCTGCGTGTAAACAAATTGATGTCCAGCCACCTGCCATGCTGTGCCCAACTTGGGACTTTCAATGGACTTGAGTGAATGGCCTGCCCTGTGGTTTGGTAAAATCTTTGCTGTGCCTCCTGACTTGTCTACTTTGGACTTTTCAGCCTCAACACTCCACAGCTGTGTGAGTGCAGAGACCCTCTAGCTCCAGTGGGCCAGGAGGAGGAGGAACATCTGAAGCCAAACGGTGAGGTGTTTCCACATAACTTCTTGTGCCTCACACCTGGAACTTGGACTTAAAGCCTCTAAATGGTAAGAATATCACCTGCTGGGTTAGGCCATCTCATTTGAGTATATTCTTGTCAGAGCAGCACCAGAAACACAAATTAAAAGGACAGAGTCTCTGTCCAAACATCAAGGTTACTGTAACTATGTAAGACAAGTGAATGGATGGCATTGTGATTGTGACCAGGTTACAGTAACTGTAACAAACTAAGAGTATTTTTACTAAGAATGAGGTCATAGTGACCCCCATCCGTGTCCCTTTAGGGAGCAAAGGTCAGTCTTACTATGGTCACTTTCACTGTCAATGGCATCTCCGTAAGTGTAACTAAGGAAGATATGGGAAGCTAAGGTCAGTGTTGGTGTGTCTGTGATCCCAGTAACTGTAAATGGCTAATGTAACAATAACTAGCTATGGTCACTGTTGCTGTGACTAGTGTCTCTAGAAGATTAACTATCTATGGTAAATTGAGTTCAGGTCACGGTCATGGTTACCAGCATCACCATAGCTGTCAGTTAGTAACAGAATTGTAGCTATGGTCACTGATGTTGTGAACAGCATGATGGTAACTGGAACTACGACAGGTAAGCCTAACTAAGGTCATTTTCCCTGTGGCCAGCATGATAGTAACTGTAACTAGCTATGGTGAGTGTAAGAGAGGTAACTTTCATTGCGACAAGTGTCATCACACTCGTAACTAGGTGAAGAAGGTCTATCTCAAGTCCTGTGAGTATGTAAAGCATCAACGTGTTCTGAGCTAAGGTCACGCTCTCAAATCACTGTCACTCTTACCACCATCACCTTAACTGAAACCAGCTAGGGTATGGGAGCCAAAATGCACTATCATTGGAACAGCTTCGCCATCACTTGAACCAGTGTAAATGAAGCTCAGCTCACTTACTGTGTGGCTAGTTTCACCATAGTGTAACTAGGAAACGTAAGTGTAGCTGAGACCACTGTCAGTATGACCAGAGTCCCAGTAACAGCAACTAGCTCATGGAAGCATATCTAAGGTAACACTAAGTGTGCTTACCATCAATGCAACTGTAATGATCAAAACTGAGTTTTGCTAAGGTCACTGCCAGTGTCAGCAGCATCAGCCTAAGTGTAACTAACTAAGGTTAGTCTCAGTAAGGCACTCTCACTGTGTCTAGCATCACCCTGAATG
>NW_006922377.1:606468-609508 GCF_000298275.1 Orycteropus afer afer | reverse complement strand
CTCAGGGTGCAGAAGAGTATGAAGGGATGGACACTGGAAGGAGGTAACTATGGGGAGGAAGTGGGAGGGGAGCTGCTGCATTGTAAATTTTGGTCAATGTCATGAGACAAAGTATATGTGAACTTCTGTATGAAAAGTGAATTTACTCTGTAAATCTCCACCCAAATCCTAATAAAAAAAAAAAATGTAAGCCTCTAAAGCAAGTGTAGCTGGGGTCACATGTGTTTAACTAGCAAACGTAAGTGTAGCAAAGGTCAATGCCTTCGTGTCCATTGTCGGTATTAATGTAAGTCTCTAAATCAAGAATAGTTTTGGTAACTATCACTGTGAATAGCACCACCTTAAGTGTAAGAATTTAAAATAAGTCTAGCTTAGGTCACTGTTCATGTTCCTAGAATCAGCATAAATGTAACTAGACCAGTTCAGTGTACTTAAGGTCACTGTCAGTGTGACCAGTTTCACCATAAGTGTAAGTAGCATAGGTAAGTGTAGCTATGGTCATGGTCTCTGTGACCAGCATCACCGTAATTGTAAGGGTCTTAAGCAAGTGTAGCTAAGGTCTCTGTCCCTGTGAACAGCACCAACGTACCTGTAACCAATTGTCATAAGTCTATCTTAGGTCCTTGTCACTGTGACTAACAATCCAGGAAATGTCAGCAGCTAAGGTATGTTTAGCAAAGGTCATTGTCATTGTGACCAGCAACACCTTAACTGTAACTAGGGATGGAAAGTCAAGTTAAGGATACTTTCAGTTTCAAAATGGTCTTTGCAGTCATAACTACAAAAGGTAAGTGTAGCTAAGGTGGCTGTCAGTGTGACCAGCATGAGCATCCCTATAGTCAGTTAAGGTAAGAGTAAAGCCTTTGTCACTGTGAGCAGCATCACCATATTTGTAGCTAGGTAACGTAAATCTAACCAAGGTCACTCTCAGTGTGTCCAGCATGACTGTAACTGGAAGTAGCTAAGATGAGTGTAGCTAAGTTCACTCTCAGTGTGACCAGTGTGACCATAAGTGGAAAAAGCAAGGAAGGAGGTCACTGTCAGTGTCAGCAGAGTTAACCTACCAATATGTAATGTAAATATACTGAAGGTCACTGTCACAGTGAGCAGCATCACCATAACTGTAACTAGCTAGACTAAGTCTCCTTATGGTCACTTACAGTGTAACCAACGCATCACCTTCACTGCAATTAGCTATGATCCATCTAGCTAAAGTCACTGCTGTGTGCCCAGTTTCTCTGTAACTGTAAAGAGATAAGAAAAGTAAGTGTAACTGAGGACACTGTCAGTATTACCAATATCATCCTAAGAGTAACAATATGATGTAGGTATAGATGAGGTAGCATTTAGTCCCCTCACATCATTGTAACTCTAAGCAGCTACCATAAGTTTAGGCACGGTCACTATGACGAGATTCACCGTAAGTGTTACTAGTTAATGGAAGACTAAGTAACGCACTGTCATTGCATCCTGCCTCCCCATTATTGCCTAATTAAAATATGTCTCTCTAAGGACAATTCAATGTTACCTGTGTCACTGTAAGTGTGATCAAGTCACCATAAATAAACCTAGCTATGGTAAACCTATCCAAGGTGTGGTGGTCAACGTGGAGTTTCAACTTGGCTTGGCCTGGGTGAGTGGCTGGGCAGCTGAATGTAGTATTGCCCATGATGAGAGTGGTAATCAACTCCAAGGTGGACTCCACTGTGAGTGGCTGAGCTGCTTGTGGGTATGTTGTCTGCCTCCCATATCAAAGAAACAGATTTGGGAATGGTCTCCATCTTTTAGCAGGCTTGAACCCTGCATGTAAACAAATCTTTTTCCAGCCACCTGCCATGCTCTGCCCAACTTGGGACTTTCAATGGACTTGAATGAATGGCCTGCCCTGTGGTTTGTAAAATCTTTGCTGTGCTTCCTGACTTGTCTACTTTGGACTTTTCAGCCTCAACAGTCAACAGCTGTGTGAGTGCAGAGACCCTCTAGCTCTAGTGGGCCAGGAGGAGGAGGCACATCTGAAGCCATAGGGTGAGGTGTTTCCACCCAGCTTCTAGTGCCTCCCAAATGGAATATGGACTTAAAGCCTCTAAATGGTAAGAATATCTCCTACTGGGTTAGGCCATCTCATTTGTGGTATATTCTTGTCAGAGCAGCACCAGAAACACAAATTAAAAGGACAGAGTTTCCGTCAGAAACATCAAGGTTACTGTAAATAGGTAAGACAAGTGTAATGGATGGCATTGTGAGTGTGACCATGTTAAAGTAAGTGTAACTAGCTAAGAGTATTTTACCTAAGGATGAGGTCATTGTGACCCACATCCGTGTTCCTTTAGGGAACAAAAGTCAGTCTTACTACTGTCACTTTCACTGTCAATGGCATTTCCCTAAGTGTAACTAACAAAGATAAGGGTAGCTAAGTCATTGTCATTGTGTCCGTGATCTCAGTAATTGTAACTGGCTAACGTAACAATAAGTAGTAACGGGCACTGTTGCTGTGACTAGTGTCTCTAGAAGATTAACTATGTATGGTAAATTGAGTTCAGGTCACGGACATGGTTACCAGCATCACCATAGCTGTCAGTTAGTAACAGAACTGTACCTATGGTCACTGATGTTGTGAACAGCATGATGGTAACTGGAACTAGGACAGGTAAGTCTCACTAAGTTCATTGTCCCTGTGGCCAGCATGACAGTAACTGTAACTAGCTATGGTAAGAGTAAGTGGGGTAACTCTTACTGAGACAAGGGTCAACACACTCATAACTAGGTGAAGTAGGTCTAGTCAGGTCCCTGTGAGTATGCAAATCATCACCATGTTCTGAGCTAAGGTCACTCTCTCAAATCACTGTCACCCTTACCAGCATCACACTAACTGAAACCAGCTAAGATATGGGAGCCAAAATGCACTATCATTGGGAACTGAATCGCCATCACTTGAAAATGGCTTTGGTCACTATGACTGTGAACAGCACCACATTTAGTGTAAGAATTTAAAATAAGTCTAGCTTAGGTCACTGTTCATGTTCCTAGAATCAGCGTAAAC
>NW_006922377.1:604871-606178 GCF_000298275.1 Orycteropus afer afer | reverse complement strand
TGTGAAGTCAGCTACATTTACATTTGTTCAGGTGATGGCGATGCAATTCCCAATGATAGTGCATTTTGGTTCACATATTTTAGCTGGTTTCATTAGGGTGATGCTGGTAAGAGTGACAGTGATTTGAGAAACGGACCTTAGCTCCAAACACGGTGATGCTTTCCCTACTCACAGGGACCTTAGTTAGACCTACTTCACTTAGTTACGAGTGTGCTGACCCTTGTCGCAGTGACAGTTACCGCACTTACACTTACCATAGCTAATTACACTTACCGTCATGCTGGCCACAGAAACAATGACTTTAGTTAGACTTAGGTAAGTGTTCCAGTTACCTAAGTGTTCCTAGTTCCAGTTACCATCATGCTGTTCATAACATCAGTGACCCTAGCTACAGTTCTGTTACTGACTGACAGCTATGGTGATGCTGGTAACCATGACCGTGACCTGAACTCAATTTACCATAGATAGTTAATCTTCAAGAGACACTAGTCACAGGAAAAGTGACCATAGCTAGTTATTGTTACGTCAGCCAGTTACAGTTACTGGGATCATGGACACACTGACACTGACCTTAGCTACCATTATGTTCGTTAGTCACAGTTACGGAGATCCCATTGACAGTGAAAGTGACTGTAGTAAGACTGACCTTTGCTCCTTAAAGGGACACGGATGGTGGTCACAATGACCTCATCCTTAGGTAAAATACTCTTAGCTAGTTACAGTTACTGTAACCTGGTCACACTCACAATGCCATGCATTATACTTGTCTTACCTAGTTACAGTAACCTTGATGTTTGCCACAGAGACTGTGTCCTTTTAATCTGTGTTCCTGGTGCTGCTCTGACAAGAACATCCCACAAATGAGATGGCGTTACCGAGCAGAAGATTATTCTTACAGTTCAGAGGCTTTAAGTCCAAGTTCCACGTGCGAGGCACTAGAGGCTGGGTGGAAGCACCTCAGTCTTTGGCTTCGGATGTGCATCCTCTTCCTGGCCCACTGGAGCTAGATGGTCTCTGCACTCACACAGCTGTTGCCTGATGAGGATGAAAAGTCCAAAGTAGACAAGTCAGTAGGCACAGCAAAGATTTTACCAAACCACAGGGCAGTACATTCATTCAAGTCCACTGAAAATCCCAAGTTGGGCAGAGCTTGGCAGGCGGCTGGAAAACGGTTTGTTTACACGCAACGTTCAAGCATGCTAAAAGATGGAGACCACTCCCAAAGCTGTTTCTTAGATAAGGGAAGCAGACTACATACCCAAAAGCAGCTCAGCCACTCACAGTGGAGTCCACCTTGGAGTTCATTA
>NW_006922377.1:594939-604316 GCF_000298275.1 Orycteropus afer afer | reverse complement strand
TGAAGGTGATGCTTCACAAACTGACAGTGACCTTAGGTCCGCTTCCTCTAGAGAGATACAGTTAGAAGGACGCTGGTCACAGTGGTAGTAACCTTAGTGAAACTTACCTTTGCCGGTACAGTTATGTTAATGGTGGACAATGGGACCGTCACCTTACTTTGCCTTCACTTAGCAACTTATATTGACACTGGTTCCAACAACAGAGACCTTACTCGCACTTGCCTTAGCTAGTTACACTTATGGTGACACGAGTTATAGTGACAGTGACCATTGTTACACTCACATTAGCTCATTACACTTACAGTGATGCTGGTCACTGCAACAGTAATCTTTCTTAGACTTATCTTTCCCAGTTTCACTTACAGCACACGGGTCACATCACCAGAGACCTTATCTATACTTATGTTGTCTAGTAAGAGTTCCGGTCACATTGGTCACACTGTAAGAGACCATAAATAGACTTAGTCTAGCTAGTTACAGTTATGGTGATGCTGCTCACTGTGATAGTAACCGTCAGTATATTTACATTAGATATTGGTAGGTTGACTCTGGTAACACTGATCGTGATCTCATTCTTTGCTACTTCCACTTCTGGTCACACTGGTCACACTGAGAGTGAACTTAGCTACACTCAGCTACTTCCAGTTACAGTCATGCTGGACACTGAGAGTGATCTTGGTTAGATTTACATTACCTAGATACAAATATGGTGATGCTGCTCACAGTGACAAAGTCCTTACTCTTACATTAACTGACTCCAGGGATGCCCATTCTGGTAACACTGACAGCAACTTTAGCTATACTTACCTTAGCTAGTTATGACTGAGATGATCATTTTGAAACTGCAAGTGTCCTTAGCTTGACTTTCCATTCCTAATTACAGTTAAGATGTTGCTGGTCACAGTGACAATGACCTTTGCTAAACATACGTAAGCTGCTGACATTTACTGTATTGTTAGTCACAGTGACAGGGACCTAAACTAGACTTATTGCAATTGGTTACAGTTACATTGGTGCTGTTCACAGGGACAGTGACCTTAGCTACACTTGCTTAAGCCCCTTACATTTACAGTGATGCTGGTCACAGAGATAATGACCTCATCTACAATTACCTATGCTACTTACACTTATGGTGACACTGGTCACATTGACACTGACATTAAGTACACTGAACTGGGCTAGTTACGTCTATGCTGACTCTAGGAACATGAACAGTGACCTAAGCTAGATTTATTTTAAATTCTTACACTTCAGGTGGTGCTGTTCACAGTAATAGTGACCAAAGCTATTCTTGATTTAGTGACATACATTGATGCCGACAATAGTCACAATGACAGTGACCTTTGCTACACTTACATTCCCTAGTTAAACACATGTGACCCTAGCTACACTTCTTTAGAGGCTTATATTTATGGTGACCCTGCTCTCAATGACAGTGACCTTGTTTCACTTATGTTCGCTACTTAAAAACATGGGGATGCTGGCAAAAAGGACAGTGACCTCAGGCAAACGTATGTTAGCTAATTCCAGTTACAGTGATGCTGAAGTGACCTGAAAACCTTGACATTAGCTAGATGAAATTATGGTGACCTTTATTAGACTCAACATAGCTAGTTACATTCAGGGTGATGCTAGACACAGTGAGAGTGCCTTACTGAGACTAACCTTGGCTAGTTACACTTAGGCTGATGCTGCTGACACTGACAGGGACCTTAGAAAAACTCAGTTTTGATCATTACAGGTGTATTGATGGTAGGCACACTTAGTGTTACCTTAGGTATGCTTCTATGAGCTAGTTCCTGTTACTGGGACTCTGGTCAGATTCACAGTGGTCTCAGCTACACTTACCTTCCTAGTTACACTTATGGTGACACTCACCACACTGTAAGTGGCCTCAGCTGCATTTACATTTGTTCTAGTGATGGCGAAGCTGTTCCCAATGATAGTGCATTTTGGCTCCCATACCTTAGCTGGTTTCAGTTAGGGTGATATTGGTAAGAGTGACAGTGATTTGAGAGAGTGACATTAGCTTGGAACACAGTGATGCTTTACATACTCACAGGGACCTGATTTAAACATACTTCACCTAGTTACGAGTGTGTTGACCCTTGTCACAGTGAGAGTTACCTCACTTACACTTACCATAGCTAGTTACAGTTACCATCGTGCTGGCCACAGGGACAATGACCTTAGTGAGACTTACCTGTCCTAATTCCAGTTACCATCATGCTGTTCACAACATCAGTGACCATAGGTACAGTTCTGTTACTAACTGACAGCTGTGGTGATGCTGGTAACCATGTCCGTGACCTGAACTCAATTTACCATACATAGTTAATCTTCTAGAGACACTAGTCACAGCCAACAGTTCCCGTCGCTACTTATTGTTTCATTAGCCAGTTACAGTTACTGGGATCATGGACACACTGACACTGACCTTAGCTATCCTTATTTTCGTTAGTTACACTTACGGAGATACCGTTGACAGTGAAAGTGACTGTAGTAAGACTGACCTTTGTTCCCTAAAGGGACACGGATGTGGGTCACAATGACCTCATCCTTAGGTAAAATACTCTTAGCTAGTTACACTTATTGTAACCTGGTCACACTCACAATGCCATCCATTACACTTGTCTTACCTAGATGTTTCTGACAGAGACTCTGTCCTTTTAATTTGTGTTTCTGGATGCTGCTCTGACAAGAATATACCACAAATGAGATGGCCTAAACGAGCATGAGATTATTCTTACCATTTACAGGTTTTAAGTCCAAGCTCCAGGTTTGAGGCACTAGAAGCTGGGTGGAAACACTCACCCTTTGGCTTCAGATGTGCGTCCTCTTCCTGGCTCACTGGAGCTAGAGGGTCTCTGCACTCACACAGCTGTTGAGTGTTGAGGATGAAAAGTCCAAAGTAGACAAGTCAGGAGGCACAGCAAAGATTTTACCAAACCACAGGGCAGACCATTCATTCAAGTCCATTGAAAGTCCCAAGTTGGGCAGAGCATGGCAGGAGGGTGGACAACGATTTGTTTGCACGCAGGGTTCAAGCATGCTAAAAGATGGAGACCATTCCCAAAGCTGTTTCTTAGATATGGGAAGCAGACGACATACCCAAAAGCAGCTCAGCCACTCACAAGTGGAGTCCAACTTGGAGTTCATTACCAGTCTCATCATGGGCAATACTACATTCAGCTGCCCAGCCACTCACCCAGGCCAGGCCAAGTTGAAACTCCCCATTGACCACCACACCATGGATAGGTTTACCTTAGCTAGGTATACTTATGGTGAGTTGGTTTCACTTAAAGTGACACAGGCGACATTGAATTGCCCTTTGAGAGATGTATTTTATTTAGGCAATAATGGGGAGGCAGGATGCAATGACAGTACTTTACTTAGTCTTCCATTAGCTAGTTACACTTATGGTGAATCTCGTCATATTGACCGTGCCTAAACTTATGTTAGCTGCTTAGAGTTCCAGTGATGCGAGGGGACTGACTGCTACCTCAGCTATACTTACTTCAGCTTGTTACTCTTAGGATGATATTGGTCATACTGACAGTACAGTATGTTACACTTACTTTCCTTACCTATTTACAGTTACAGCTAAGCTGGGCACATGACAGTGACTTTAGCTAGACGGATCATAGCTAATTGCAGTGAAGATGATGTTTCACAAACTGACAGTGACCTTAGGTCCACTTCGTTTAGAGAGATACTCTTAGAAGGACGCTGGTCACAGTGATAGTAACCTTATGGAAACTTACCATTGCTGGTGCTGTTAAGTTGATGGCGGACACCCCCCCCCATCCGTCATCTCCGATGTCAGAAGCCCCAGTGCTGGCCAAGTGTCTTTCCACTTCCTCCCTCAGAGGCTAGCCACCGCCCTTACGGCAAAGTAGCTAGTTCCCCCACACGATACAGCACCCGGATGCCGTGACCTCCTCTAGGGCACTCCCGCAGACTTTTCAGGCCTTAAAAAAAAAAAAAAAAAACCCAGCCAGGATCAGATGGCTTTCCTAAGCCGTGCTATCCCGTCCCTGGCCACTTGCCCCTTCCAGGTGCACGGCTGGCATCCAGAGCCCAAGACTCGGCCCCAGCCCCCACGCTACCCGCCCTTCCCACTGCTCTGTGTCCACTAACCAGTATGTGCCTGGATGCCGCCACTTGTCCACATCACTCTGGCGCCCCCTCAGGACGCACCTCATGCCCAATGACCTGGGAAGGGAAGGGGGGAATGGAGGCACGGTGGAGGGGAAGGAATGGGGAGACGAGGTGGAGGGATGGCACTGTCTTGGAACGGGGCACCCAGTGGGTGTCTCCTCGGAGGCCGCGCACTCACCTCAACTCCAGGCACCCAGCGTGCCCACCTTCAACAGGCGGTGGTGGCAGAGGCTGCGGCGGCGTGCGCAAGTCAGGCACCTCACTTCTGCACAGCACGGACTTAGGCGCTAGACAGGGATGTGCACAGAGCATATTCAGTGCCCACAGAAGGCCGGCTCCTTCCCACCTGCTAGCCTGCGGATCCTGCTCCACAAGCCCCCAGATGCGGTGGGTTGCGAGAGCAGCGCATTGCCAGGCCAAACCTCAAGAAGGCGCTGCAGGCCCCTGAGTGCCAGGCGCCTGCAACTGCAACGTGCCATGCATGCAAGCTCACCTCTCATTGGGCGTGTGCCACTGACGGACAGGGCCCCAGCCCAATGGCGGCTGGCGGGAGCAGGGCCTGCCTTGGAGACCTTCCCACAGCTGGGGCAGCTTTGTCCTCAGATGAGGCCTGTGAGCTGATGGCGAGGGGCTGTCTGTGGTTCAGATTTCAAGCCCAGGGTGGTCTCTTTGGAGCCCTGTCACCTCGGCTAGATGGCTCTGTCTTTGAGATGGAGCTGGTGGCGCTCTCTTTGCTCATTATCAAGGGAAATAGCAAACCGCTCCCCAGTCCTAATCATCTGGGAGATGGGCTGCCCAGTGGGAGTCTGCCCACCCAGACAGATTTCGTTGGCTGATTTCTCAAAGGCGACTCCTTGTCTCATTCAATCTGGAAGCTTTGTGGAAACCAGTGCAGCGTTACAGGCACACATGAGCCTCCACACACAGGTGGCCGGCTGTGTGCCAGGTGCACGGGCTGGCACTCTCCAACCTGGGGGCTCCAGCTTGCTGTGGTTGGATGCGGCAGAATGGATGCAGCCTCGGCGTGACCCCACGGCACCCTGCCCGGTCCTGCGCCACCAGTGCCATCGTTGCTGTGTCCGAGGCCGGACTTGCATCCGCTATTGCCGCATCTGGTAGAGGGGCTTCATCTTTCTCGCTGACCCTGCACATGGAACGTTTGACTGGGCTCTGCACACCCCACAGATCCATTTGGCTGAGGCTGGTCTCTGCTCCTCATAACCCCCATGCCACCAGTCTGCAGAGACTTTTCGGGCTTCCAAGAGTCCCAGCCCAGGAAAGGAGGTTTGGGAAGGTGAGGAAGCCTACAAAGGGGGAGAAGCAGGAGAGCCGGCTCAGTCAAGACCAGAGGCCCCTGTGCACCTCTGGGGAGCTCATAGAAGGAACCTCAAGACAGACTGACAAACTCTGCTTCCGATCCAGGGGCCACTTCCTTGTTTGAAGGGACCAGGTAGTCAGTGTTGTCTCTGTGTTTTCTGATTGCAAGGTCTAAGTAAACCCCCCCAGCTGACACCACCGCTATAATTTCACAACATCGTGGTCCAATGCCACAAAGCTCTCGAAACTGAGCACGCACAGAGGGGAAGTGGGACGGTGGCCCTTGCGGGGTCTGGGTCAGGAGGCTGGAGTAGGGGCCGGCTCTTGTCACTGGCCACAGTGGCACAGAAGGTGGCCCTCGGGGACCAAATTTATTGAGACATCAGCTGAGGGGCTGCTCTGGGTTAGCACTCCACACTGCCAGGCTGTGTTAGGCTGAGCCACCCCAGCAGTGTCATCAGGCCGGAGGTGGGCACAGGGCCTGGGCCTGGGGCATCAGAGGCGACAGGCAGTTGGGGTGAAGGGTAGGCCCCACTCCGTACCCATCTCTATGCAGTTGGGAGAGTGAATTCACTTTGGTGTTCGAGCCTTGGTTCCCTCCTCTGCAAGAGGGGACATGAATGGATGGTCCCTGGGAACAGGGCCTCTGGGGAAAGGTGTGCGGGAAGGACATTTGGGCATGTGGGCAGACACGGCTGAGGGCAGTTTCCCCTCTGGGGTCAGGGCTTGGGGTTAACCTAGAGCCATCCAGCGTGAGGTCAGAGCCTGGCCCTCAGAGGGACTCAAGGGGGCTGGCCTGGCCTCCTGACCCCAGTGTCTTCGAGGCGGGACACCACACAACCCCTTGAGCAAACAGCTCAACTCTCCCAGCATCACATCCGTACCCGGACACAGTGACAGCAATCCACCCCAGTCCACAGGAGCCAGAGGAGGCCTGGGTTCAGCCAGGTCCACAACTTTCAGCACACTGAGATGGCTTCACACATGGATCCTCCGTCTTCACCACTTTATCACCCTGAACAAGTCAACGAGTGTCTCTTGGCCACTCAACTAAAACTTGGTGGAGCAACATAGCCTCTGAGACATAGGTTTCCGCAGGGGTTAGGTATATAAAAGGTTGATGTTGTTGGGAACTCTCATTAACGACTCCTTGGCATTCCTCGCACTATTACCTTCGCTCTCATTACAGAGGGTCTCATCACTTCTCTCTCTACCTCCTAACTCACAACACCAGTGCTACCTCCTGACCCTCCTGACTCCTTTCACCTGCACCTGGGAGTTCTCCAGCCCTTTCCAGCCTCTTCACCTCCCATCACTTTCCTGCTTCTTCATATCACGCAACACACACTCCTTATACTTGAATTATCTTCTCAGTTGTCCTTTCACATCTGCCAATTTTCACAACCACAGGCACTCAGACAAACACATGGGCACAAATGGTCATCACAGAACCATCCACAGAAGTCAAAAGAAGGAAACATTGCAAATGTCTGTCCAGAAATGATGAAATCAACCCAACACAGCATACCTATGATACCTTTCAGTCATCAAAGGGAATTTCCGAGTAACATACGATCCACATTGATGAGCATCAAAAATATCGATGACTAAATGACAGGTGTCAGACACTAGAAGCCATGTACCATGGATGCAATTTAAATTAAAAATCCATATTGGGTAAATCCACCGACACACACAGTGGATTATGGGTATACCGGGGCTTCAGGGGGCATAGGGGAGAAAGGGAAGTTCTTGACTACTGAGGTTCTGTCTGGGCAGATGGGCTTGCTCTGCTAGTATACCTGCCGTTGGTTGCCAACCTTCTGATGGTAGTTAAAGGCAGCAAACGGTATAGTTGACAATCATTCAAACAAGGGAACTCATTGTATGCCAGATAGAAACCCAGTATTAGACTCAACAATCAAGGAAACTTAAAACAGAAAAGTCAATGTAAGTTGCACTTGGAGTAAATGCAAAGTCAATGACAAACCAGATATCATGACACAAGACTCATAGCTCCCGTCTCAGGTCAGGGAAAGGCACATCATGTGCTAAAGCTCAGTGTAGTTTACACGGATGCTGAATGAGGTGCTAGAGTTGGCTCTGCCTCTGCCTCTAAAGCAGTGTATTGGTTCTGTAGTGCTGATCTAATACAATATCAAAGGGAATAGTTTGACAAACAGGAGTCTGTCATCTCACAATTTTGAGACAAGAAGTAGTCCAACATGAAAGTGCTAGCTAGGGACTGGGCGAAGGCTTCTCGATCGTGGGCTTCAGTTCTGCCCCCTGTTCCAGGTCCACATGAGCTAGAGGCATCTCCTATGCCAGGCAGCTGCTGGCAGCTCAGTTTGTTGAGCACAAGGTCTGCAGAGAAAGAAGGACCATCCCATTGTCAACAGGCAACACAGCCGACCTCGGATTAAGGTAAAAAAAAAAAAAAATGTTTTCAATCCATTGTTTCTCTGGATGCGGGACAGAGAAGGGTCATAGTCTGAAACAGCAACAAGAACCACCAGACATGTTGGGGATGTGGCTCAGCCTGCGAAGCACAGGCTTCAGTGAATGTGGCAGGAGACACACAACTGCTTCCAGCAGTAAACAATTCTCCATTTATTGAACAGTATTTGAGACTTGAGAAGAACTTCCAATATTGGGAACCTGCAATCTTTTGCTTTACCACATGGTCACTGTCAATACATGTATGACTAACAAAAGCCCAATGACATCTCAAGCCACAAGCCCTCGGAGAGGTGAGAGAACAAAGGTTTAGTGACGTCAACAGCTCCTGAAAGCTAAGTACGGCAGGACCGACAACCACGTGCCAACAAGGCTCTGTGAATAAGATATATCAGAATATCAACAGTGGCCACTGGGGAATAAAAATGGTGTTCATGTCACAGGTCACGATGTTTGCGTCTGGACACAAGTGTGAATGGACTGTCAAGCCAACTGCCAGATGAGACATGTAGCATCCAGAGTGAACGCACTAAAGAGTGTAGGCCAAATGCAAGAGCAGGCAATGTTGAACAAAAAGGTAAAGAGGTCCAAAGGGCTTCCCCTCCGATAGTCAAGGAAGTATTGGAAGAAACAAATGCAACGGGGCCAAAGCTGGAGTGGGGAGTCGAGTAGACTAAAGGGTTTCGAGATAGGATTTCTTAGGATTGGAAGAGGGTCCTTAAAGGGATAAAACTCAAGGATGGGTATTAGTGGGGTCTCCAGGGAGTTACCTGTGACCCAGGACACTCTCTGGCCACCTGGGGTTGCTGTGATTTGAGACCTCTCCGAACATGCACTCACCCAATGCCTGGGCCGAGCATTCGTGAACTCTTCCACAGGTGAGAAGGAGGCACAACGACCGTCCCCCTGCTCCTTGTCTACCTCCTGTCCGAAAACCTGCAGATACAGTGAGCAGCAGCTATCTCTAGAGGTACCCAGGGCCCTTTGAATTTTAGGTGTCCCATTGCTGCCTATCCGATCCTGATACCAGATTGGTCATCAGAGGAGGTTTCAGTTCCTGAATATCACCATGTGCTGGGTGTTGGGTGTGAACCATGACATTCTGCTATATGGGTTAAATGCTAGCGGTTCTCAGAACAGTACTCACATGGCCTTCTCAGGAGCAGGAAAGGGTGCACTCTCTTAGATGCAAAGCTGGAAAGGAAAGACACACTGGGAGGAAATTATCATTATAGCCAGCATGAGATAAAGGCCAGATAATACAAAACTCGAAAAGTCCACTCAGTCGTGGCTAAACACATTCTACCAGCCCTCTCCTATCTCAAAGTGCACAGGGCAGGGGAGAGCTTAATCAGAGAGGAGGAGGTTCTGGGACAAAGGCTCAAGATGTCTACCTCTGACACCTGACAAACCAGGGTCATCCACGGCCAATCACTGACAGA
>NW_006922377.1:554465-594839 GCF_000298275.1 Orycteropus afer afer | reverse complement strand
CCCCCCCCCCATCCGTCATCTCCGATGTCAGAAGCCCCAGTGCTGGCCAAGTGTCTTTCCACTTCCTCCCTCAGAGGCTAGCCACCGCCCTTACGGCAAAGTAGCTAGTTCCCCCACACGATACAGCACCCGGATGCCGTGACCTCCTCTAGGGCACTCCCGCAGACTTTTCAGGCCTTAAAAAAAAAAAAAAAAAACCCAGCCAGGATCAGATGGCTTTCCTAAGCCGTGCTATCCCGTCCCTGGCCACTTGCCCCTTCCAGGTGCACGGCTGGCATCCAGAGCCCAAGACTCGGCCCCAGCCCCCACGCTACCCGCCCTTCCCACTGCTCTGTGTCCACTAACCAGTATGTGCCTGGATGCCGCCACTTGTCCACATCACTCTGGCGCCCCCTCAGGACGCACCTCATGCCCAATGACCTGGGAAGGGAAGGGGGGAATGGAGGCACGGTGGAGGGGAAGGAATGGGGAGACGAGGTGGAGGGATGGCACTGTCTTGGAACGGGGCACCCAGTGGGTGTCTCCTCGGAGGCCGCGCACTCACCTCAACTCCAGGCACCCAGCGTGCCCACCTTCAACAGGCGGTGGTGGCAGAGGCTGCGGCGGCGTGCGCAAGTCAGGCACCTCACTTCTGCACAGCACGGACTTAGGCGCTAGACAGGGATGTGCACAGAGCATATTCAGTGCCCACAGAAGGCCGGCTCCTTCCCACCTGCTAGCCTGCGGATCCTGCTCCACAAGCCCCCAGATGCGGTGGGTTGCGAGAGCAGCGCATTGCCAGGCCAAACCTCAAGAAGGCGCTGCAGGCCCCTGAGTGCCAGGCGCCTGCAACTGCAACGTGCCATGCATGCAAGCTCACCTCTCATTGGGCGTGTGCCACTGACGGACAGGGCCCCAGCCCAATGGCGGCTGGCGGGAGCAGGGCCTGCCTTGGAGACCTTCCCACAGCTGGGGCAGCTTTGTCCTCAGATGAGGCCTGTGAGCTGATGGCGAGGGGCTGTCTGTGGTTCAGATTTCAAGCCCAGGGTGGTCTCTTTGGAGCCCTGTCACCTCGGCTAGATGGCTCTGTCTTTGAGATGGAGCTGGTGGCGCTCTCTTTGCTCATTATCAAGGGAAATAGCAAACCGCTCCCCAGTCCTAATCATCTGGGAGATGGGCTGCCCAGTGGGAGTCTGCCCACCCAGACAGATTTCGTTGGCTGATTTCTCAAAGGCGACTCCTTGTCTCATTCAATCTGGAAGCTTTGTGGAAACCAGTGCAGCGTTACAGGCACACATGAGCCTCCACACACAGGTGGCCGGCTGTGTGCCAGGTGCACGGGCTGGCACTCTCCAACCTGGGGGCTCCAGCTTGCTGTGGTTGGATGCGGCAGAATGGATGCAGCCTCGGCGTGACCCCACGGCACCCTGCCCGGTCCTGCGCCACCAGTGCCATCGTTGCTGTGTCCGAGGCCGGACTTGCATCCGCTATTGCCGCATCTGGTAGAGGGGCTTCATCTTTCTCGCTGACCCTGCACATGGAACGTTTGACTGGGCTCTGCACACCCCACAGATCCATTTGGCTGAGGCTGGTCTCTGCTCCTCATAACCCCCATGCCACCAGTCTGCAGAGACTTTTCGGGCTTCCAAGAGTCCCAGCCCAGGAAAGGAGGTTTGGGAAGGTGAGGAAGCCTACAAAGGGGGAGAAGCAGGAGAGCCGGCTCAGTCAAGACCAGAGGCCCCTGTGCACCTCTGGGGAGCTCATAGAAGGAACCTCAAGACAGACTGACAAACTCTGCTTCCGATCCAGGGGCCACTTCCTTGTTTGAAGGGACCAGGTAGTCAGTGTTGTCTCTGTGTTTTCTGATTGCAAGGTCTAAGTAAACCCCCCCAGCTGACACCACCGCTATAATTTCACAACATCGTGGTCCAATGCCACAAAGCTCTCGAAACTGAGCACGCACAGAGGGGAAGTGGGACGGTGGCCCTTGCGGGGTCTGGGTCAGGAGGCTGGAGTAGGGGCCGGCTCTTGTCACTGGCCACAGTGGCACAGAAGGTGGCCCTCGGGGACCAAATTTATTGAGACATCAGCTGAGGGGCTGCTCTGGGTTAGCACTCCACACTGCCAGGCTGTGTTAGGCTGAGCCACCCCAGCAGTGTCATCAGGCCGGAGGTGGGCACAGGGCCTGGGCCTGGGGCATCAGAGGCGACAGGCAGTTGGGGTGAAGGGTAGGCCCCACTCCGTACCCATCTCTATGCAGTTGGGAGAGTGAATTCACTTTGGTGTTCGAGCCTTGGTTCCCTCCTCTGCAAGAGGGGACATGAATGGATGGTCCCTGGGAACAGGGCCTCTGGGGAAAGGTGTGCGGGAAGGACATTTGGGCATGTGGGCAGACACGGCTGAGGGCAGTTTCCCCTCTGGGGTCAGGGCTTGGGGTTAACCTAGAGCCATCCAGCGTGAGGTCAGAGCCTGGCCCTCAGAGGGACTCAAGGGGGCTGGCCTGGCCTCCTGACCCCAGTGTCTTCGAGGCGGGACACCACACAACCCCTTGAGCAAACAGCTCAACTCTCCCAGCATCACATCCGTACCCGGACACAGTGACAGCAATCCACCCCAGTCCACAGGAGCCAGAGGAGGCCTGGGTTCAGCCAGGTCCACAACTTTCAGCACACTGAGATGGCTTCACACATGGATCCTCCGTCTTCACCACTTTATCACCCTGAACAAGTCAACGAGTGTCTCTTGGCCACTCAACTAAAACTTGGTGGAGCAACATAGCCTCTGAGACATAGGTTTCCGCAGGGGTTAGGTATATAAAAGGTTGATGTTGTTGGGAACTCTCATTAACGACTCCTTGGCATTCCTCGCACTATTACCTTCGCTCTCATTACAGAGGGTCTCATCACTTCTCTCTCTACCTCCTAACTCACAACACCAGTGCTACCTCCTGACCCTCCTGACTCCTTTCACCTGCACCTGGGAGTTCTCCAGCCCTTTCCAGCCTCTTCACCTCCCATCACTTTCCTGCTTCTTCATATCACGCAACACACACTCCTTATACTTGAATTATCTTCTCAGTTGTCCTTTCACATCTGCCAATTTTCACAACCACAGGCACTCAGACAAACACATGGGCACAAATGGTCATCACAGAACCATCCACAGAAGTCAAAAGAAGGAAACATTGCAAATGTCTGTCCAGAAATGATGAAATCAACCCAACACAGCATACCTATGATACCTTTCAGTCATCAAAGGGAATTTCCGAGTAACATACGATCCACATTGATGAGCATCAAAAATATCGATGACTAAATGACAGGTGTCAGACACTAGAAGCCATGTACCATGGATGCAATTTAAATTAAAAATCCATATTGGGTAAATCCACCGACACACACAGTGGATTATGGGTATACCGGGGCTTCAGGGGGCATAGGGGAGAAAGGGAAGTTCTTGACTACTGAGGTTCTGTCTGGGCAGATGGGCTTGCTCTGCTAGTATACCTGCCGTTGGTTGCCAACCTTCTGATGGTAGTTAAAGGCAGCAAACGGTATAGTTGACAATCATTCAAACAAGGGAACTCATTGTATGCCAGATAGAAACCCAGTATTAGACTCAACAATCAAGGAAACTTAAAACAGAAAAGTCAATGTAAGTTGCACTTGGAGTAAATGCAAAGTCAATGACAAACCAGATATCATGACACAAGACTCATAGCTCCCGTCTCAGGTCAGGGAAAGGCACATCATGTGCTAAAGCTCAGTGTAGTTTACACGGATGCTGAATGAGGTGCTAGAGTTGGCTCTGCCTCTGCCTCTAAAGCAGTGTATTGGTTCTGTAGTGCTGATCTAATACAATATCAAAGGGAATAGTTTGACAAACAGGAGTCTGTCATCTCACAATTTTGAGACAAGAAGTAGTCCAACATGAAAGTGCTAGCTAGGGACTGGGCGAAGGCTTCTCGATCGTGGGCTTCAGTTCTGCCCCCTGTTCCAGGTCCACATGAGCTAGAGGCATCTCCTATGCCAGGCAGCTGCTGGCAGCTCAGTTTGTTGAGCACAAGGTCTGCAGAGAAAGAAGGACCATCCCATTGTCAACAGGCAACACAGCCGACCTCGGATTAAGGTAAAAAAAAAAAAAAATGTTTTCAATCCATTGTTTCTCTGGATGCGGGACAGAGAAGGGTCATAGTCTGAAACAGCAACAAGAACCACCAGACATGTTGGGGATGTGGCTCAGCCTGCGAAGCACAGGCTTCAGTGAATGTGGCAGGAGACACACAACTGCTTCCAGCAGTAAACAATTCTCCATTTATTGAACAGTATTTGAGACTTGAGAAGAACTTCCAATATTGGGAACCTGCAATCTTTTGCTTTACCACATGGTCACTGTCAATACATGTATGACTAACAAAAGCCCAATGACATCTCAAGCCACAAGCCCTCGGAGAGGTGAGAGAACAAAGGTTTAGTGACGTCAACAGCTCCTGAAAGCTAAGTACGGCAGGACCGACAACCACGTGCCAACAAGGCTCTGTGAATAAGATATATCAGAATATCAACAGTGGCCACTGGGGAATAAAAATGGTGTTCATGTCACAGGTCACGATGTTTGCGTCTGGACACAAGTGTGAATGGACTGTCAAGCCAACTGCCAGATGAGACATGTAGCATCCAGAGTGAACGCACTAAAGAGTGTAGGCCAAATGCAAGAGCAGGCAATGTTGAACAAAAAGGTAAAGAGGTCCAAAGGGCTTCCCCTCCGATAGTCAAGGAAGTATTGGAAGAAACAAATGCAACGGGGCCAAAGCTGGAGTGGGGAGTCGAGTAGACTAAAGGGTTTCGAGATAGGATTTCTTAGGATTGGAAGAGGGTCCTTAAAGGGATAAAACTCAAGGATGGGTATTAGTGGGGTCTCCAGGGAGTTACCTGTGACCCAGGACACTCTCTGGCCACCTGGGGTTGCTGTGATTTGAGACCTCTCCGAACATGCACTCACCCAATGCCTGGGCCGAGCATTCGTGAACTCTTCCACAGGTGAGAAGGAGGCACAACGACCGTCCCCCTGCTCCTTGTCTACCTCCTGTCCGAAAACCTGCAGATACAGTGAGCAGCAGCTATCTCTAGAGGTACCCAGGGCCCTTTGAATTTTAGGTGTCCCATTGCTGCCTATCCGATCCTGATACCAGATTGGTCATCAGAGGAGGTTTCAGTTCCTGAATATCACCATGTGCTGGGTGTTGGGTGTGAACCATGACATTCTGCTATATGGGTTAAATGCTAGCGGTTCTCAGAACAGTACTCACATGGCCTTCTCAGGAGCAGGAAAGGGTGCACTCTCTTAGATGCAAAGCTGGAAAGGAAAGACACACTGGGAGGAAATTATCATTATAGCCAGCATGAGATAAAGGCCAGATAATACAAAACTCGAAAAGTCCACTCAGTCGTGGCTAAACACATTCTACCAGCCCTCTCCTATCTCAAAGTGCACAGGGCAGGGGAGAGCTTAATCAGAGAGGAGGAGGTTCTGGGACAAAGGCTCAAGATGTCTACCTCTGACACCTGACAAACCAGGGTCATCCACGGCCAATCACTGACAGAGGCCTGAACTGCAGTGCTGGTTATGGTGGCCAAAAAACTCCCAGTGGATGTGCCAGCTCAGCCTGAGATAGCACCTACCCTGAAGTGTGGGAGTCAATTGGAACCTCTGGTAGAAACTAAGGTCCCAGCATCCTAGGTGACCAAGTAGGCTGGAATGGAGCTTTGAACCAGATCCTTACTTGGTTCACACCCTGATGCTCAACCTACAATACTCCCAAATGGTTCAACTTCTCCCAGTCAGTTGCAAAGTCATGGTCATGACCAGCAGAAGGAACCGATGATGGGGAGACATCATGAGGATGAAGCCACAGAATTCCCTCAACAACTACTAACTAGGACACAGCACCACTGCCATCGTCTTCATCGGAACCTACCCTACAGAGTCTTTACCGATCACATGACACCTTTCTTCCCGATCCCCTCTGTTTGTCCCAAGGTGAGCCTGCCTCATCGTCAGAACATTAGGCCTCATCACTTCTGTCCTCCATTCCTCCCGAAATCTCACCTGATGTCCCACAAAGACTTGTTCCCTCTATTGATGGAAAATGACGCTAAAAATCCCACTGGTTTGCCAAATTCGCAGCTCTCACAGCATCACATCCATACCCGGACACAGTGACAGCAATCCACCCCAGTCCACAGGAGCTGGAGGAGGCCAGGGTTCAGCCAGGTCCACAGCTTTCAGCACACTGAGATGGCTTCACACATGGATCCTCCGTCTTCGCCATTTTATCACCCTGGACAAGTCACCGAGGGTCTCTCGGCCGCTCAACTGAAACTTGGTGTAGCAGCATAGCCTCAGAGACATAGGTTTCCACAGCGGTAAGGCATATAAAAGGTTGTTGTTGTTGTTGTTGTTGAGGACTCTCATTACCCACTCCTTGGCATCCCTCGCCCTATTACCTTCTCTCTCATTACACAGGGTCTATCAGTTCTCTCTCGACCTCCTAACTCACAACACCAGTGCTACCTCCTGACCCTCCTGACTCCTTTCACCTGCACCTGGCAGTTCTCCAGCCCTTTCCCACATTTTCACCTCCCATCACTTTCCTGCTTCTCCATCTCACCCAACACAAACTCCTTATACTTGAATTCTCTTCTCAGTTGTCTTTCACCTCTGCCAATTTTCACAACCACAGGCACTAAGACAAACATGTGGGTACAAATGCTCATCACAGAACCATCCACAGAAGTCAAAAAAGCAAACATTGCAAATGTCTGTCCAGAAATGATGAAATAAACCCAACACAGCATACCTATGATACCTTTCACTCATCGAAAGGAATTTCCGAGTAACACACAGTCCACATTGATGAGCATCAAAAATATCGGTGACTAACTGAAAGGTGTCAGACACTAAAATCCAGGTACCATAGGATGCAATTTAAATGAAAAATCCAGAGTGGGTAAATCCACCCACACACACAGTGAAATATGGGTATACGGGCGCTTCAGGGGGCATAGGGGAGAGAGGGAAGTTCTTCACTACCAAGGTTCTGTCTGGGCTGATGGCCTTGCTCTGCTAGTAGACCTGCCGTTGGCTGCCAACCTTCTGATGGTAGTTAAAGGTAACAAATGTTATAGTTGACAACCATTCAAACAAGGGAACTCATTGTATGTCAGATCAAAACCCAGTATTGGACTCAACAATCAATGAAACTTAAAACAGAAAAGTCAATGTAAGCTGCATGTGGAGTAAACTCAAAGTCAATGACAAACCAGATATCATGACACAAGACTCATAGCTCCCGTCTCAGGTCAGGGAAAGGCACATCATGTGCTAAAGCTCAGTGTAGTTTACTTGCTTACACGGATGCTGAAGCAGGTGCTGGGGTTGCCTCTGCCTCTGCCTCTAGAGCAGTGTATTGGTTCTGTAGTGCTGCTCTAATACAATACCAAAAGGGAATAGTTTGACAAACAGGAATCTGTCCTCTCACAATTTTGAGACAAGAAGTAGTCCAACTTGAAAGTGCTAGCTAGGGGATGGGCGAAGCCTTCTCGATTGTGGGCTCCAGTTCTGCCTCCTGTTCCTGGCCCACACAAGCTAGAGGCATCTCCTATGGCAGGCAGCTGCTGGTAGCTCAGGTTAACGAGCACAAGGTCTGCAGCAAAAGCGGGACCATCCCTTTGTCAGCAGTTAACACAGCAGACCTCGGGTTCAGGTAAAAAAAATAAAAATGCTTCGATCCACTGTTTCTCTGGATATGGGACACAGAAAGGTCATAGTCTGAAACAGCAACCAGTACCACCAGACATGTCGGGGGACGTGTCTCAGAATGGGAAGCCCGGCTTCAGTGAATGTGGCAGGAGACACACAACTGCTTCCAGCAGAAAAATTCTCCATTTAATGAGCAGTATTTGAGGTTGGAGAAGGCGTGCAATATTGGACACCTCCAATCTTTTGGTTTACCACATGGTCATGGTCAATAACTCTATGATTAACAAAAGCCCAGTGAGACCTCAGGCCAAAAGCCCTCGTAGAGATGAGAGAACAAAGCTTTAGTGACGTCAACGGCTCCTGAAAGCTAACTATGGCAGGACCGACAACCGCCTGACACAAAGGCTTTGTAAATAAGATATATCAGAATATCAACAGTGGCCTCTAGGGAATAAAAATGGTGTACAACTCACAGGTAAGGTTGTGTGGGTCTAGAAACAAGTGTGAATGTATCAAGCCAACTGCCAGATGAGACATGTAGCGTCCAGAGTGAAAGCACTAACGAGAGCAGGCCAAATGGAAGAGTAGGCAATGGTGAACAAAAACGGACAGAGGCCCAAAGGGCTTCTGATCTGATAGTCAATGAAGCATTTGGAAGAAACACAAGGCCAGGGGCCAAGGCTGGAGAAGGGGGTCGAGTAGAGGAAAGGTTTTGAGATAGGATTCCTTAGGGATGGAAGAGCGTCCTTAAAGGGAGAAAACCCTAGGAGGGATCTCACTGGGGTCTC
The DNA here is from genome assembly GCF_000298275.1 of Orycteropus afer afer. NCBI lineage: Eukaryota > Metazoa > Chordata > Mammalia > Tubulidentata > Orycteropodidae > Orycteropus > Orycteropus afer. The sequence continues at coordinate 586,311 of NW_006922377.1, read as the reverse complement.
CAGGGAGTTCCCTCTGACCCAGAGAACTCTCTGGCCACATGGGGTTCTGTGATTTGAGACCCCTCTGAACATGCACTCACCCTAATACTGGGCCTAGCCTTCGTGAACTCTTCCTAAGGGGAGAAGGAGGCACGACTGCCATCCCCCAGCTCCTTGTCTATCTCCTGTCTGAAGTCCTAAAGATACAGTGAGCAGCGGCCATCTCTGGAGGTATCCAAGGCCCTTTGAGTTGGAGGTATCCAGGGCCCTTTGAGTTTGAGGCCTCCCCTTGCTGCCTATCTGATTCTGATACCATATTGGCCATGGTTACAGTTCTCTGTCCGTCACCGTGTGAGGGGTGATGGGTGTGCAACATGACATTCTGCTTTATGGGTCAACTGCTAGCTGTTCTCAGAACCTTACTCACATGGCCATATCAGGAGCAGGAAATTGTGCACCCTCTAAGAGGCACAGGTGGAAAGGAAATACCCACTGTGAGGAAATTCTCATTATGGCCAACATGAGACAAAGGCCGGACAATCCAAACCTCGAAAAGTCCACTCAGTCGTGGCTAAATACGTTCTACCAGCCCTCTCTGATCTCAAAGTGCACAGGGCAGGGGAGAGCTTAATCAGAGAGGAGGAGGTCCTCGGACAAAGGCTCAAAATATCTACCTCTGACACCTGACACCAGGGTCATCCATGGCCAGTCACTGACAGAGGCCTGCGCTGCAGTGGCTGGTCATGGAGGCAAACAAATTCCCAGTGAAGGTGCCAGCTCAGCGTGAGAGAGTCCCTACACTGAAGTGTGGGAGTCAATTGGAACGTCTGGTAAAAACTTAGGTCCCAGCATCCTAGGTGACCCAGTCGGCTGGAATGGAGCTTTGAACCAGATCCTTACTTGGTCCACACCCTGATGCTCAGCCCACAATACACCCAACTGGATCAATTACTCCCAGTCAGTTGCAAACTCCTGGTCATGACCAGCAGAATGAACCAATTAAGCAGGGACATTATGAGAATGAAGCCACAGAATGCCCTCAATAACTACTAGCTAGCAGGCAGCACAACTGCCATCATCTTCTTCGGCACCTACCCCTACCTAGTCTTTATCGATCACATGACATACTCCTTCCCGATCCCTTCTGTTAGACCCAAGGTGACCCTGCCTCATCATTGGAACATTTGCCTCGTCACTTCTATCCTCCCTTTCTCCCGACCTGTCAACTGGTGTCCCACGAGGACCAGGTCTGGTGTAGCCATGAGGAGTGGTTTTGGGCTGCCTAGGAGAGATGAGAGTGGTGGCCTGGCCTGGCTCACACTGACTCAGGACACCTCGTGGTAGCTTCAATTTCCTTTTGGTGGATTGTGGCCAGAACTTTCAGGGGTGAGGGCAGAGCAGCCTGTGAACCAACTTGAAAGAGTCCAACTCTTGAATTCCAGAGAAAACAGGGATACGTGGTCGTTCACCAAATGCCTTCAGTGAAATGAGCCAGGCCATGAGCTGCCAGCACCTACTTGCCCAGTGACGTTTGTCCCAAATTCTATTGGTCTCCATTGTAAAGAAAGTGACATAATACTCTGCATACCTGACTTGTGCCCTCTCCTGAAAGAAATCAACCATGAAAATCCCATTGCATTGCCAAATTCACAGCTCTCCCAGCATCACATCCGTCCCCGGACACAGTGACAGCAATCCTCCCCAGTCCACAGGAGCCAGAGAAGGCCTGAGTTCAGCCAGGTCCAAAGCTTTCAGGACACAGATGGCTTCATACATAGATCCTCCGTCTTCACCATTTTATCACCCTGGACAAGTCAACGAGTGTCTCTCGGCCACTCAACTGCAACCTGGTAGAGCAGCATAACCTCTGAGACATACATTTCTGCAGGGGTTAGGTATATAAAAGGTTGTTGTTGTTGTTGTTGGGGACTCTCTTTACCCATTCCGTGACGTCCCTCGCCCTATTACCTTCTCTCTCATTACACAGGGTCTCATCACTTCTCTCTCTACCTCCTAACTCACAACACCAGTGCTACCTCCTGACCCTCCTGACTCCTTTCACTTGCACCTGGGTGTTCTCCAGCCCTTTCCCGCCTCTTCACCTCCCATCACTTTTCCTGCTTCTTGATCTCACCCAACATACATTCCTTATACTTGAATTCTCTTCTCAGTTGTCCTTTCACCTCTGCCAATTTTCACGACCACAGGCAATCAGACAAAAACGTGGGCACAAATGCTCATCACAGAACCATCCACAGAAGTCAAAAGAAGCAAACATTGCAAATGTCTGTCGAGAAATCATGAAATCAACCCAACACTGCATACCTATGATACCTTTCACTCATCGAAAGGAATTTCCAATTAACACACGGTCCACATTGATGAGCATCAAAATATCGATGATTAAATGACAGGTGTCAGACACTAAAAGCCATGTACCATAGGATGCAATTTAAATGAAAAATCCAGAGTGGGTAAATCCACCCACACACACAGTGAAGTATGGGTATACCGGGGCTGCCTGGGGCATAGGGAAGAGAGGGAAGTTCTTGACTACCAAGGTTCTGACTGGCCCGATGGCCTTGCTCTGCTAGTAGACCTGCCGTTGGTAGTTAAAGGCAACAAACGGTATAGTTGACAATCATTCAAACAAGGGAACTTATTTTATGTGAGATCAAAACCCAGTATTGGACTCAACAATCAAGGAAACTTAAAACAGAAAAGTCAATGTAAGCTGCACTTAAAGTAAATGCGAAGTCAATGACAAACCAGAAATCCTGACACAAGACTCATAGCTCGCCTCTAAGTTCAGGGAAAGGCATGCCATGTGCTCAATCTCAGGGTAGCTCACACGAATGCTGAAGGACGTGCTGGGGCTGCCTCTGCCACTCCCTCGGCCTCTTGAGGAGTGCATTGGCTCTGTAGTGCTGCTGTAAGACAAATACAAAAAGGCAATGTTTTGACACACAGGGATCTCTCCTCTCACAATCTTTGAGACAAGAAGTAGCCCAAGTTGAAAGTGCTAGCTAGGGACTGGGTGAAAGCTTCTCGATCGTGGACTTCAGTTCTGCCTCCTGTTCCAGGTCCACAGGAGCTAGCAGCATCTCCTATGGAAGGCAACTGCTGGCAGCTCAGTTTGATGAGCACGAGGTCTACAGGGAAAGAGGGACCATCCCATTGTCAACAGGCAACACAGCCAACATCGGGTTCAGGTAAAAAAAAAAAAAAAATTCCAATTCACTGTTTCTCTGGATGTGGGACAGAGAAGGGTCATAGTCTGAAACACCAACAAGAACCACCAGACATGTCGGGGATGTGGCTCAGAGGGGAAGCACAGGCTTCAGTGAATGTGGCAGGAGACACACAACTGCTTCCAGCAGTAACCAATTCTCCATTTATTGAGCAGTATTTGAGGCTGGAGAAGAACTTCCGATATTGGGCACATCCGATCTTTTGGTTTACCACATGGTCACGATCAATACCTGTATGATTAAAAAAAGCCCAGTGACACCTCAGGCCACAAACCCCGTAGAGGTGAGAGAACAAAGGTTTAGTGACGTCAATGGCTCCTGAAACCTAACTACGGCCAGACCGACAACCACCTGCCACCAAGGCTCTGCGAAGGAGATATATCAGAATATCAACAGTGGACCCTGGGGAATAAAAATGGTGTCCACGTCACAAGTTAAGATGTGTGCATCTGGACACAAGTGTGAATGGACTGTCGAGCCAACTGCCAGATGAGACATCTAGCATCCAGAGTGAAAGTACAAAAGACAGTAGGCCAAATGGAAGAGCAGGCAATGTTGAACCAAAAGGGAAAGACGTTGAAAGGGCTTCCCTTCTGATACTCAAGGAAGTATTGGAAGAAACAAATGGAACGGGGCCAAAGCTGGAGTGGGGAGTCGAGTAGAGGAAAGGGCTTCGTGAGAAGATTCCTTAGGGTTGGAGGAGGGTCCTTAAAGGGAGAAAACCCTAGGATGGGTCTCAGTGGGGTCTCCAGGGAGTAGCCTGTGACCCAGGACACTCTCTGGCCACCTGGGGTTGCTGCGATTTGAGACCTCTCCGAACATGCTCTCACCCAATGCCTAGGCCGAGCCTTCATGAACTCTTTCACAGGTGAGAAGGAGGCACGACTACCGTCCCCAAGCTCCTTGTCTATCTCCTGTCCGAAGTCCTGCAGATACAGTGAACAACGGCCATCTCTGGAGGTATCCAGGCCCCTTTGAATTTGAGGCTTCCCCTTGCTGCCTATCCGATCCTGATACCAGATTGGCCATCAGAGGAGGTTTCAGTTCCCTGTCTGTCACCATGTGCTGGGTGTTGTGTGTGAACCATGACATTCTGCTTTATGGGTTAAATGCTAGCAGTTCTCAGAACACTACCCACATGGCCTTCTCAGGAGCAGGAAAGGGCGCACTCTCTTAGATGCACAGCTGGAAAGGAAAGACCACTGTGAGGAAATGATCATTATAGCCAGCATGAGACAAAGGCCGGATAATACAAAACTCGAAAAGTCCACTCAGTCGTGGCTAAACACATTCTACCAGCACTATTCTCTCTCAAAGTGCACAGGGCAGGGGAGAGCTTAATCAGAGAGGAGGAGGTCCTGAGACAAAGGCTCAAGATGTCTACCTCTGACACCTGGCGAACCAGGGTCATCCATGGCCAGTCACTGACAGAGGCCTGAGCTGCAGTGGCTGGTTATGGTGGACAAAAACTACCAGTGAATGTGCCAGCTCAGCCTGAGATAGCACCTACCCTGAAGTGTGGGAATCAATTGGAACCTCTGGTAGAAACTTAGGTCCCAGCATCCTAGGTGACCAAGTCGGCTGGAATGGAGCTTTGAACCAGATTCTTACTTGGCTCATGCCCTGATGCACAACACACAATACTCCCAAATGGATCAACTACTCCCAGTCAGTTGCAAAGTCCTGGTCATGACCAGCAGAAGGAACCGATGATGGGGAGACATCATGAGGATGGAGCCACGGAATTCCCTCAACAACTTCCCTCAACAACTTCTAGCTAGGAGACAGCACCACTGCCATCATCTTCATTGGCACCTGCCCCTACCGAGTCTTTATCGATCATGTGACACCTTTCTTCCCGATCCCCTCTGTTAGTCCCAAGGTGAGCCTGCCTCATCGTCAGAACATTAGGCCTCATCACTTCTGTCCTCCCTTCCTCCCGAAATCTCACCTGATGTCCCACGATGACAAGGTCAAGTGTAGCCACACAGACTGGCTTGGGGCTGCCTAGGAGGGATCAGAGTGGTGGCCTGGCCTGGCTCACACTGACTCCGGACACCTCGTGGTACCTTCAACTTCCTTCTGGCAGATGGTGGCCACAGTCTTCAGGGATGAAGGTGGAGCCGTCTTCTAAATCAACTTCAAAGGGTCCAACTCGTGAATTCCAGAGAAAACAGGGATACATGGTGGATCACCCAGTGCCTTCAGTGAAATGAGCCAGGCCGTGAGCCACCAGCACCTGGTTGCCCGGTGACCCGTGTTCCAAGTTCTATTGGTCTCCATTGTCAAGGAAGTGACATCGTAGCCTGCATACCTGACTTGTGCCCTCTACTGATGGAAATCAACACTAAAAATCCCACTGGGTTGCCAAATTCGCAGCTCTCACAGCATCACATCCATACCCGTACACAGTGACAGCAATCCACCCCAGTCCACAGGAGCCAGAGAAGGCCTGGGTTCAGCCAGGTCCACAGCTTTCAGCACACTGAGATGGCTTCACACATGGATTCTTCGCCTTCACCATTTTTTCACCCTGGACAAGTCAACGAGGGTCTTTCGGCCACTCAACTGAAACCTGGTGGAGCAGCATAGCCTCTGAGGCATAGTTTTCCGCAGGGGTTAGGTATATAAAGGGTTGTTATTGTTGTTGTTGGGGACTCTGATTACTCACTCCTTGTCATCCATCGCCCTATTGCCTTCACTTTCATTACACAGGGTCTCATCACTTCTCTGTCTACCTCCAAACTCACAACACCAGTGCTACCTCCTGACCCTCTTGAATCCTGTCACCTGCACCTGGAAGTTCTCCATCCCTTTCCCGCCTCTTCACCTCCCATCACTTTCCTGCTTCTTGATCTCACCAACACACATTCCTTATACTTGAATTCTCTTCTCAGTTGTGCTTTCACCTCTGCCAATTTTCACAACCACAGGCACTCAGACAAACACGTGGGCACAAATGGTCATCACAGAACCATTCACAGAAGTCAAAAGAAGCAAACATTCCAAATGTCTGTCCAGAAATGATGTCAACCCAATACAGCACACCTATGATACCTTTCACTCATCGAAAGGAATTTCCGAGTAACACATGGTCCACATTGATGAGCATCAAAAATATCGATGACTAACTGACAGGTGTCAGACATTAAAAGCCATGTACCATAAGATGCAATTTACATGAAAAATCCAGAGTGGGTAAATCCACTGACACATAAGGTGAAGTATGGGTATACCGGGATTGCAGGGGGCATAGGGGAGAGAGGGAAGTTCTTGACTACCAAGGTTCTGTCTGGCCTGATGGCCTAGCTCTGCTAGTAGACCTGCCGTTGGCTGCCAACCTTCTGATGGTATTTAAAGGCAACAAACGGTATGGTTGACAATCATTCAAACAAGGGAACTCATTGTATGTGAGATCGAAACCCAGTATTGGACTCAACAATAAAGGAAACTTAAAACAGAAAAGTCAAAGTAAGCTGCACTTGAAGTAAAAGGGCAGTCAATGACAAACCAGATATCATGACACAAGACTCATAGCTCCCGTCTCAGTTCAGGAAAAGGCACGTCTTGTGCTCAAGCTCAGGGTAGCTCACACGAATGCTGAAGGAGGTGCTGGGGCTGCCTCTGCCACTGCCTCGGCCTCTTGAGCAGTGTATTTGTTCTGTAGTGATGCTCTAAGACAAATACCAAAAGGCAATGGTTTGACAAACAGGAATCTGTCCTCTCACAATCTTTGAGACAAGAAGTAGTCCAAGTTGATAGTGCTAGCTAGGGACTGGGCGAAGGCTTCTCCATCGTGGGCTCCTGTTCCAGGTCCACGTGAGCTAGAGGCATCTCCTATGGAAGGCAACTGCTGGCAGCTCAGTTTGATGAGCACAAGGTCCGCAGGGAAAGAGGGACCATCCATTGTCAACAGGCAACACAGCCGACATCGGGTTCAGGTAAAAAAAAAAAAAAGTGTTTCCAATCCACTGTTTCTCTGGATGTGGGACAGAGAAGGATCATATTCTGAAACAGCAACAAGAACCACCAGATATGTCGGGGATGTGGCTCAGACTGGGAAGCACGGGAAGCACAGGCTTCAGTGAATGTGACAGGAGACACACAACTGCTTCCAGCAGTAACCATTTCTTCATTTATTGAGCAGTATTTGAGGCTGGAGAAGAACTTCCAATATTGGGCGCATGTGATCCTTTGGTTTACCACATGGTCACGGTCAATACCTGTATGACTAACAAAAGCCCAGTGACACCTCAGGCCACAGGCCCTCATAGAGGAGAGAGAACAAAGGTTTAGTGACGTCAACAGCTCTTGAAAGCTAACTACGGCCAGACCGACAATCACCTGCCACCAAGGCTCAGTGAATGAGATATATCAGAATATCAACAGTGGCCTCTAGGGAATAAAAATTGTGTCCACGTCACAGGTCACGATGTGTGCGTCTGGACACAAGTGTGAATGGACTGTCAAACCAACTGCCAGATGAGACATCTAGCATCCAGAGTGAAAGCACTTAAGAGAGTAGGCCAAATGCAAGATCAGACAATGTTGAACAAAAAGGGAAAGACGTCCAAAGGGCTTCCCCTCCGATAGTCAAGGAAGTATTGGAAGAAACAAATGGAACGTGGCCAAAGCTGGAGTGGGTAGTCGAGTAGAGGAAAGGGTTTCGTGAGAGGATCCCTTAGGGTTGCAAGAGGGTCCTTAAAGGGAGAAAACCCTAGGATGGGTCTCAGTGGTGTCTCCAGGGAGTTGCCTGTGACCCAGGACACTCTCTGGCCACCTGGGGTTGCTGCGATTTGAGACCTCTCCGAATATGCTCTCACCCAATGCCTGGGCCGAGCCTTCATTAATTCTTCCACAGGGGAGAAGGAGGCATGACTACTGTCCCCCAGTTCCTTGTCTATCTCCTGTCCGAAGACGTGCAGATACAGTGATCAACGGCCATCTCTGGAGGTATCCAGGGCCGTTTGAGTTTGAAGCCTCCCCTTGCTGCCTATCTGATCCTGATACCAGATTGGTCATCAGAGGAGGTTTCAGTTCCCTGTCTGTCACCATGTGCTGGGTGTTGTGTGTGAACCATGACATTCAGCTTTATGGGTTAAATTCTAGCGGTTCTCAGAACACTACTTACATGACCTTCTCAGGAGCAGGAAAGGGTGCACTCTCTTAGACGCAGAGCTGGAAAGGAAAGACCCACTGGGAGGAAATGATCATTATAGCCAGCATGAGACAACCCACAAAGTACACTCAGTCGTGGCTAAACACTTTCTACCAGCCCTCTCCTATCTCAAAGTGCACAGGGCAGGGGAGAGCTTAATCAGAGAGGAGGAAGTCCTGGGACAAAGGCTCAAGATGTCTACCTCTGACACCTGACAAACCAGGGTAATCCACGGCAAGTCACTGACAGAGCCCTGAGCTGCAGTGGCTGGTTATGGTGGTCAACAAACTCCCAGTGAAGGTGCCAGCTCAGACTGAGATAGCCCCTACCCTGAAGTGTGGGAGTCAATTGGAACCTCTGGTAGAAACTTAGGTCCCAGCATCCTAGGTGACCAAGTCGGCTGGAATGGAACTTTGAACCAGATCCTTACTTGTTTCACACCATGATGCTCAACCCACAATACTCACAAATGGATCAACAACTCCCAGTCAGTTGCAAAGTCCTGGTCATGACCAGCAGAAGGAACCAATGATGGGGAGACATCATGAGGATGGAGCCACGGAATTCCCTGAACAACTGCTAGCTAGGAGACAGTACCCCTGCCATCATCTTCATCGGCACCTACCCCTACCGAGTCTTTATCGATCACGTAACACCTTTCTTCCCGATATCCTCTGTTAGTCCCAAGGTGAGCCTGCCTCATCGTCAGAACATTAGGCCTCATCATTTCTGTCCCCCCTTCCTCCTGAAACATCACCTGATGTCCCACGAGGACATGGTCAAATGTAGCCAAAAGGACTTGTTTGGGGCTGCCTAGGAGGGATCAGAGTGGTGGCCTGGCCTGGCTCACACTGACTCCGGACACTTCGTGGTACCTTCAACTTCCTTCTGGCTGATGGTGGCCACAGTCTTCAGGGGTGAATGTGAAGCCGTCTTCTGAAACAACTTTTAAGGGTCCAACTCGTGAATTCCAGAGAAAACATGCATACATGGTGGTTCACCAAGTGCCTTCAGTGAAATGAGCCAAGGCGTGAGCCACCAGCACCTCGTTGCCTGGTGACCCATGTTCCAAGTTCTATAGGTCTCCACTGTCAAGGAAGTGACATCGTAGCCTGCATACCTGACTTGTGCCCTCTCCTGATGGAAATAACGCTAAAAATCCCACTGGGTTGCCAAATTCGCAGCTCTGACAGCATCACATCCATACCTGGACACAGTGACAGCAATCCACCCCAGTCCACAGGAGCCAGAGAAGGCCTGGGTTCAGCCAGGTCCACAGCTTTCAGCACACTGAGATGGCTTCACATATGGACCCTCCATCTTCACCACTTTATCACCATGGACAAGTTAAAGAGAGTCTCTCGGGCACTCAACTGCAACCTGGTGAAGCATCATAGACTCTGAGACATAGGTTTCCGCTGGGGTTAGGTATGTAAAAGTTTGTTGTTGTTGTTGTTGGGGACTCTCATTACCCACTCCTTGGCATCCCTCGCCCTATTACCTTCTCTCTCATTACACAGGGTCTCTTCACTTCTCTCTCTACCTCCTAACTCACAACACCAGTGCTACCTCCTGACCCTCCTGACTCCTTTCCCCTGCACCTGGGAGTTCTCCATCCCTTTCCCGCCTCTTCACCTCCCATCACTTTCCTGCCTCTTGATCTCACCCAACACACATTCCTTATACTTGTATTCTCTTCTCAGTTGTCCTTTCACCTCTGCCAATTTTCATGACCACAGGCACTCATACAAACATGTGGGCTCAAATGCTCATTACACAACCATCCACATAAGTCAAAAGAAGCAAACACGCCAAATATCTGTCCATAAATGATGAAGTCAACCCAATTCAGCATACCTATGATACCTTTCACTCATTGAAAGGAATTTCCTAATAACACACGGTCCACATTGATGAGCATCAAAAATATCGATGACTAAATGACAGGTTCTAGACACTAAAAGCCATGTACCATAGGATGCATTTTACATGAAAAATATGTGAGGAAGGGAGGATAGAAGTGACGAGGCCAAATGTTCCACTGATGAACCAGGGTTACCTTGGAACAAACACAGGGGATCGTGAAGGAGGGTTTCATGTGATCGATAAAGACTATGTAGGGGTAGGTGCCGATGAAGATGATGGCAGTGGTGCTGCATGCTAGCTAGTAGTTGTTGAGGGCATTCCATGGTTTCATCCTCATAATGGCTCCCCATAATTGGTTCATTCTTCTGGTCATGAACAGGACTTTGCAACTGACTGGGAGTAGTTGATCCAGTTGGGTGTATTATGGGCTGAGCATCAGGGTGGGGACCCTGTAAGGATCTGGTTCAAAGCTCCATTCCAGCTGACTGGGTCACCTAGAAAGCTGGGACCTAAATTTCTACCAGACGTTCCAATTGACTCCCACACTTCAGGGTAGGGACTCTCTCACGCTGAGCTGGCACCTTCACTGGATGTTTGTTTGCCTCCATGACCAACTTCTGCAGTGCAGGCCTCTGTCCGTGACCGGCCATGGATGACCCTGGTTTGTCAGGTGTCAGAGGTAGACATCTTGAGACTTTGTCGCAGGACCTCCTTCTCTCTGATTAAGCTCTCCCCTGCCCTGTGCACTTTGAGATCGGAGAGGGCTGGTAGAATGTGTTTAGCCACGACTGAGTGGACTTTTCGAGGTTTGGATCATCCAGCCTTTGTCTCATGCTGGCCATAATGATCATTACCACGCAGTGGGTTTTTCCTTTCCACCTGTGCGTTTTAGAGGGTGCACAATTTCCTGCCCCTGATATGGCCATGTGAGTAGGGTTCTGAAAACAGCTAGCAGTTAACACATAAAGCAGAATGTCATGTTGCACACCCAACACCCCGCACACGGTGACAGACAGAGAACTGAAACCCCCTCTGATGGCCAATCTGGTATCAGGATCAGATAGGCAGCAAGGGGAAGCCTCAAACTCAAAGGGCCCTGGATACCTCCAGAGATGGCCGCTGCTCACTGAATCTTTAGGACTTCAGACAGGAGATAGACAAGGTGCTGGGGCCGGCAGTCGTGCCTCCTTCTCCCCTGAGGAAGAGTACACGAAGGCTAGGCCCAGTCTTAGGGTGAGTGCATGTTCGGAAGGTCTCAAATCACAGAACCCCAGCTGGCCAGAGAGTTCTCGGTGTCAGAGGTAACTCCCTGGAGACCCCACTGAAATCCCTCCTAGGGCTTTCTCCCTTTAAGGACCCTGTTCCATCTCTAAGGAATCCTATCTCAAAATCCTTTCCTCTACTGGACCCCCCACTCCAGCCTTGGCCCCGAGCCATGTGTTTCTTCCAATAATTCCTTGACTGTCAGATGGGAAGCCCTTTGGACCTCTGTCCGTTTTTGTTCACCATTGCCTACTCTTGCATTTGGCCTACTCTCTTTAGTGCTTTCACTCTGGACGCTAGATGTCTCACCTGGCAGTTGGCTTGATACATTCACACTTGTTTCCAGATCTACACATCCTTACCTGTGTGTTGTACACCGTTTTTATTCCCTATAAGCCACTGTTGATATTCTGATATATCTTATTTACAGAGCCTTGGTGTCAGGTGGTTGTCGGTCCTGCCGTAGTTCGCTTTCAGGAGCCGTTGATGTCACTAAAGCTTTGTTCTCTCACCTCTATGAGGGCTTTTGGTCTGAGGTCTCACTGGGCTTTTGATAATCATCGAGGTATTGACCGTGACCATGTGGTAAACCAAAAGATTGGAGGTGCCCAATATTGCACGCCCTTCTCCAACCTCCAATACTGCTCATTAAATGGAGAATTGGTTACTGCTGGAAGCAGTTGTGTGTCTCCTGCCACATTCACTGAAACCTGGGCTTCCCAGTCTGAGCCACATCGCCTGACATGTCTGGGAGTTCTGGTTGCTGTTTCTGACTATGACCCTTCTCTGTCCCACATCCAGAGAAACAGTGGATCGGAAACATTTTTATTTTTTTTTACCTGAACCCGAGGTCTGCTGTGTTGCCTGTTGACAAAGGGATGGTCCCGCTTTCCCTGCAGACCTTGTGCCCGTCAACCTGAGCTACCAGCTGCTGAATGCCATAGGAGATGCCTCTTGCTCGTGTGGACCAGGAACAGAAGGCAGAACTGAAGCCCACGATCGAGAAGCCTTCACCCATCCCCTAGCTAGCACTTTCAAGTTGGACTATTTCTTGTCCCAAAGTTGTGAAAGGACAGATTCTTGTTTGACAAACTATTCACTTTTGTTATTGTATTATAGCGGCACTACAGAACCAATACACTGCTTTAGAGGCAGATGCAGAGGGAACCCCAGCACCTCCTTCAGCATCTGTGTAAACTACACTGAGCTTTAGCACATGATGTGCCTTTCCCTGACCTGAGACGGGAGCTATGAGTCTTGTGTCATGATATCTGCTTTTTCATTGACTTTGCTTTTACTCCAAGTGCAGCTTACATTGACTTTTCTGTTTCAAGTTTCCTTGATTGTTGAGTCCAATACTGGGATTTGATCTGACATACAATGAGTTCCCTTGTTTAAATGATTGTCAACTATACCGTTTTTTGCCTTTAACTACCATCAGAAGGTTGGCAGCCAATGACAAGTCTACTAGCAGAGCAAGGCCATCGGGCCAGACAGAACCTTAGTAGTAAAGAACTTCCCTTTCTCCCCTATGCCCCCTGCAGCCCCAGTATACCCATACTTCACTGTGTGTGTCAGTGGATTTACCCACTCTGGATTCTTCATTTAAATGGCATCCTATGGTACGTGGCTTTTAGTGTCTGACACCTGTCAGTTAGTCATTGATATTTTTGATGCTCATCAATGTGGACTGTGTGTTACTCAGAAATTCCTTTCGATGAGTGATAGGTATCATAGGTATGCTGTGTTGGGTTGATTTCATCACTTCTGGACAGATATTTGCAATGTTTGCTTCTTTTGACTTCTGTGGATGGTTCTGTGATGAGCATTTGTGTCCACATGTTTGCCTGAGTGCCTGTGGTCATGAAAATTGGCAGACTTGAAAGGACAAATGAGAAGAGAATTCAAGTATAAGGAATGTGTTTTGGGTGAGATCAAGAAGCAGGAAAGTGATGGGAGGTGAAGAGGCGGGAAAGGCCTGGAGAACTCCCAGGTGCAGGTGAAAGGAGTCAGGAGGGTCAGGAGGTAACACTGGTGTTGTGAGTTAGGAGGTAGAGAGAGAACTGATGAGACCCTGTGTAATGAGAGAGAAGGTAATAGGGCGAGGGATGCCAAGGAGTGGGTAATGAGAGTCCCCAACAGCAACAACAACAACAACCTTTTATATACCTAACCCCTGTGGAAACCTATGTCTCAGAGGCTAGGCTGCTCCACCAGGTTGCAGTTGAGCAGCCGAGAGACACACGTTGACTTGTCCAGGGTGATAAAATGGTGAAGATGGCGGATCCATGTGTGAAGCCATCTGAGTGTCCTGAAAGCTGTTGAACTGGCTGAACCCAGGCCTTCTCCGGCTACTGTGGACTGGGGTGGATTGCTGTCACTGTGTCCGGGGACGGATGTGATGCTGGGAGAGCTTTGAATTTGGCAACGCAATGGGATTTTTAGGGTTGATTTCCATCAGGGGAGGGCACAAGTCAGGTATGCAGAGTATGATGTCACTTCCTTGACAATGGAGACCAATAGAACTTGGGAGATGGGTCACTGGGCAAGCAGGTGCTGGTAGCTCACAGCCTGGCTCATTTCACTGAAGGCCTTTGGTGAACCACCACGTATCCCTGTTTTCTCTGGAATTCACGAGTTGGACCCTTTCAAGTTGGTGCAGAGGGAGCTCTGCCCTCACCTCGAAGGCTCTGGCCACAATCCGCCAAAAGGAAGTTGAAGCTACCACGAGGTGTCCTGAGTCAGTGTGAGCCAGGCCAGGCCACCACTCTGATCCCTCCTAGGCAGCCCCAAACCACCCCTCATGGTACAACTGACCTAGTCCTTGTGGGACACCAGATGATGGGCTGGGAGGAAGGGAGGATAGAAGTGACGAGGCCAAATGTTCCACTGATGAGGCAGCGTCACCTTGGGACTAACAGAGGGGATCGGGAAGGAGGGTGTCATGTGATTGATAAAGACTCGGTAGGGGTAGGTGCCGATGAAGATGATGGCAGTGGTGTTGCCTGCTAGCTAGTAGTTGTTGAGGGCATTCCGTGGCTTCATCCTCATAATGGCTTCCCATCATTGGTTCATTCTGCTGGTCACGACAAGGACTTTGCAACTGACTGGGAAGTTGATCCAGTTGGGTGTATTGTGGGCTGAGCATCAGGGTGTGGACCAAGTAAGGGTCTGGTTCAAAGCTCCATTCCAGCCGACTGGGTCACCTAGGATGCTGGGACCTAAGTTTCTACCAGACATTCCAATTGACTCCCACACTTCAGGTAGGGACTCTCTCACGCTGAGCTGGCACCTTCACTGGGAGTTTGTTTGCCTCCATTACCAGCTACTGCGGTGCAGGCCTCTGCCCGTGACTGGCCGTGGATGACCCTGGTTTGTCAGGTGTCAGAAGTAGACATCTTGAGCCTTTGTCACAGGACCTCCTCCTCTCTGATTAAGCTCTCCCCTGCCCTGTGCACTTTGAGAGAGGAGAGGGCTGGTAGAATGTGTTTAGCCACGACTGCGTGGACTTTTCAAGGTTTGGATTGTCCGGCCTTTGTCTCATGCTGGCCATAATGATCATTTCCTCGCAGTGGGTATTTCCTTTCCACCTGTGCCTCTTAGAGGGTGCACAATTTCCTGCCCCTGATACGGCCATGTGAGTAGGGTTCTGAGAACAGCTAGCAGTTAACACATAAAGCAGAATGTCATGTTGCACACCCAACACCCCGCACACGGTAACGGACAGAGAACTGAAACCTCTTCTGATGGCCAATCTGGTATCAGGATCAGATAGGCAGCAAGCGGAGGCCTCAAACTCAAAGGGCCCTGGATACCTCCAGAGATGGCCACTGCTCAATATATCTTTAGGACTTCAGACAGGAGATAGACAAGGAGCTGTGAAACGGCAGTCGTGACTCCTTCTCCCCTTAGGAACAGTTCACGAAGGCTAGGCCCAGTCTTAGGGAGAGTGCATGTTCGGAGGGGTCTCAAATCGCAGAACCCCAGATGGCCAGAGAGTTCTCTGGGTCAGAGGCAACTCCCTCTAGACCCCACTGAGATCCCTCCTAGGGGTTTCTCACTTTAAGGGCCCTCTTCCAACCCTAAGGAATCCTATCTCAAAATCCTTTCCTCTACTCGACCCCCCTCTCCAGCCTTGGCCCCGAGCCATGTGTTTTTTCCAATACTTCCTTGACTGTCAGATGGGAAGCCCTTTGGACCTCTGTCCGTTTTTGTTCACCATTGCCTACTCTTGCATTTGGCCTACTCTCTTTAGTGCTTTCACTCTGGACGCTAGTTGTCTCATCGGGCAGTTGGCTTGATACATTCACACTTGTTTCCAGACCCACACATCCTTACCTGTGAGTTTACACCATTTTTATTCCCTAGAGGCCACTGTTGATATTCTGATATATATCATTTACAGAGCCTTGGTGTCAGGTAGTTGTTGGTCCTTCCGTAGTTAGCTTTCAGGAGCCATTGACGTCACTAAAGCTTTGTTCTCTCACCTCTATGAGGGCTTTTGGCCTGAGGTCTCACTGGGCTTTTGATAATCATAGAGGTATTGACTGTGACCATGTGGTAAACCAAAAGATTGGAGGTGCCCAATATTGCACGCCCTTCTCCAACCTCCAATACTGCTCATTAAATGGAAAATGGGTTACTTCTGGAAGCAGTTGTGTGTCTCCTGCCACATTCACTGAAGCCTGGGCTTCCCAGTCTAAGCCACATCGCCAGACATGTCTGGTGCTTCTGGTTGCTGTTTCAGACTATGACCCTTCTCTGTGCCACAACCAGAGAAAAAGTGTTTCGGAAACTTTTTTATTTTTTTACCTGCACCCGAGGTCTGCTGTGTTGCCTGTTGACAAAGGGATGGTCCCGCTTTCCATGAAGACTTTGTGCTCTTCAACCTGAGTTACCAACAGCTGCCTGCCATAGGAGATGCCTCTAGCTCATGCGGAAAAGAAACAGGACGTAGAACCGAAGCACACGATCGAGAAGACTTTGCCCATCCCTTAGCTAGCACTTTCTAGTTGGACTACTTTTTGTTTTAAAATTGTGAGAGGACAGATTCCTGTTTGACAAACAATTCCCTTTTGGTATTTTATTAGAGCAGCACTATAGAACCAATACACTGCTCTAGAGGCATAGGCAGAGGAAACCCTAGCACCTCCTTCAGCATCCGTGTATACTACACTGAGCTTTAGCACATGAGGTGCCTTTCCCTGACCTGAGACGGGAGCTATGAGTCTTGTGTCACAATATCTGGTTTGTCATTGACTTTGCGTTTACTCCAAGTGCAGCTTACATTGACTTTTCTGTTTTAAGTTTCCTTGATTGTTGAGTCCAATACGGGGTTTTGATCTGACATACAATGAGTTCCCTTCTTTAAATGATTGTCAACTATACCGTTTGTTGCCTTTAACTACCATCATAAGGTTGGCATCCAATGGCAGGTTGACTAGTAGAGCAAGGCCATCGGGCCAGACAGAACCTTGGTAGTCAAGAACTTCCCTCTCTCCCCTATGCCCCCTGCAGCCCCGGTATACCCATACTTCACTGTGTGTGTCGGTGGATTTACCCACTCTGGATTTTTCATTTAAATGGCATTCTATGGTACGTGGCTTTTAGTGTCTGACACCTGTCAGTTAGTCATCGATATTTTTGATGCTCATCAATGTGGACCGTGTGTTACTCAGAAATTACTTTCGATCAGTGAAAGGTATCATAGGTATGCTGTGTTGGGTTGATTTCATCATTTCTGGACAGACATTTGCAATGTTTGCTTCTTTTGACTTCTGTGGATGGTTCTGTTTTGAGCATTTTTGCCCACTTGTTTGTCTGAGTGCCTGTGGTCATGAAAATTGGCAGAGGTAAAAGGACAACTGAGAAGGGAATTCAAGTATAAGGAATGTGTGTTGGGTGAGATCAAGAAGCAGGAAAAGTGATGGGAGGTGAAGAGCTGTGAAAGGGCTGGAAAACTCCCAGGTGCAGGTGAAAGGAGTCAGGAGGGTCAGGAGGTAGCACTGGTGTTGTGAGTTAGGAGGTAGAGAGAGAAGTGATGAGACCCTGTGTAATGAGAGAGAAGGTAATAGGGCGAGGGATGCCAAGGAGAGGGTAATGAGAGTCCACAACAACAACAACAACTTTATATATACCTAACCCCTGTGGAAACCTATGTCTCAGAGGCTATTCTGCTCCACCAGGTTGCAGTTGAGTGGCGAGAGACACTCGTTGACTTCTCCAGGGTGATAAAGTGGTGAAGACGGCGGATCCATGTGTGAGACCATCTCAGTGACCTGAAAGCTGTGGACCTGGCTGAAAGCAGGCCTTCTCCGGCTCCTGTGAACTGGGGTGAATTGCGGTCACTGTGTCCGGATACGGATGTGATGCTGGAAGAGCTGTGAATTTGGCAATGCAATGGGATTTTTAGGGTTGATTTCCATCAGGGGAGGGCACAAGTCAGGTATGCAGAGTATGATGTACTTCCTTGACAATGGAGACCAAGAGAACTTTGGACACGGGTCACTGGGCAAGCAGGTGGTGGTGGCTCACGGCCTGGCTCATTTCACTGAAGGCATTTGGTGAACCACCACGTATCCCTGTTTTCTCTGGAATTCACGAGTTGGACCCTTTCAAGTTGGTGCAGAGGCGGCTCCGCCCTCACCCAAAGGCTCTGGCCACAATCCACCTAAAGGAAGTTGAAGCTACCATGAGGTGTCCTGAGTCAGTGTGAGCCAGGCCAGGCCACCACTCTGATCCATCCTAGGCAGCCCCAAACCACTCCTCGTGGCTACATCAGACCTTGTCCTCATGGGACACCAGATGATGGGCCGGGAGGAAGGGAGGATAGAAGTGACGAAGCCAAATGTTCCACTGATGAGGCAGGGTCTCCTTGGGACTAACAGAGGTGATCAGGAAAGAGTTTGTCATGTGATCGATAAAGACTCGGTAGGGTAGGTGCCAATGAAGATGATGGCGGTGGTGCTGCCTGCTAGCTAGTAATTATTGAGGGCATTCCATGGCTTCATCCTCATAATGGCTCCCCATCATTGGTTCATTCTGCTGGTCATGACCCGGACTTTGCAACTGACTGGGAGTAGTTGATCCAGTTGGGTATATTGTGGGCTGAGCATCAGGGTGTGGACCAAGTAAGGATCTGGTTCAAAGCTCCATTCCAGCCGACTGGGTCACCTAGGATGCTGGGACTTAAATTTCTACCAGATGATCCAGTTGACTCCCACACTTCAGGTAGGGACTCTCTCACGCTGAGCTGGCACCTTCACTGGGAGTTTGTTTGCCTCCATGCCCAGCTTCTGCAGTGCAGGCCTCTGTCCCTGACTGGCCATGGATGACCCTGGTTTGTCAGGTGTCAGAGGTAGACATCTTGAGCCTTTGTCACAGGACCTCCTCCTCTCTGATTAAGCTCTCCCCTGCCCTGTGCACTTTGAGAGAGGAGAGGGCTGGTAGAATGTGTTTAGCCACGACTGAGTGGACTTTTCGAGGTTTGGATTGTCTAGCCTTTGTCCCATGCTGGCCATAATGATCATTTCCTCGCAGTGGGTATTTCCTTTCCACCTGTGCGTCTTAGAGGGTTTACCATTTCCTGCTCCTGATACGGCCATGTGAGTAGATTTCTGAGAACAGCTAGCAGTTAACCCATAAAGCAGAATGTCATGTTGCACAGCCAACACCCTGCACACGGTGACAGATAGAGAACTGAAACCTCCTCTGGTGGCCAATCTGGTATCAGGATCAGATAGGCAGCAAGGGGAGCCCTCAAAATCAAAGGGCCCTGGATACCTCCAGAGATGGCCGCTGCTCACTGTATGTTTAGGACTTCAGACAGGAGATAGACAAGAGCTCGGGGTCGGCAGTCATGCCTCCTTCTCCCCTTAGGAAGAATTGATGAAGGCTAGGCCAAGTATTAGGGTGAGTGCATGTTCGGAGGGGTCTCAAATCGCAGAACCCCATGTGGCCAGAGAGTTCTCAGTGTCAGAAGCAACTCTCTGGAGACCCCACTGAGATCCCTCCTAGGGTCTTCTCCCTTTAAGGACCCTCTTCCAACCCTAAGAAATCCTATCTTGAAATCCTTTCCTCTACTCGATCTCCCTCTCCAGGCTTGGCCCCGAGCCATGTGTTTCTTCCAATACTTCCTTGACTGTCAGATGGGAAGCCCTTTGGACCTCTGTCCGTTTTTGTTCACCATTGCCTACTCTTGCATTTGGCCTACTCTCTTTAGTGCTTTCACTCTGGACGCTAGATGTCTCATCGGGCAGTTGGCTTGATACATTCACACTTGTTTCCAGACCCACACATCCTTACCTGTGAGTTGTACACCATTTTTATTCCCTAGAGGCCACTGTTGATATTCTGATATATCTTATTTACAGAGTCTTGGTGTCAGGTGGTTGTCGGTCCTTCCGTAGTTAGCTTTCAGGAGCCATTGACGTCACTAAAGATTGGTTCTCTCACCTCTATGAGGGCTTTTGGCCTGAGGTCTCACTGGGCTTTTGTTAATGATAGAGGTATTGACTATGACCATGTGGTAAACCAAAAGATTGGAGGTGCCCAATATTGCACGCCCTTCTCCAACCTCAAATACTGCTCATTAAATGGAGAATTGGTTACTTCTGGAAGCAATTGTGTGTCTCCTGCCACATTCACTGAAGCCTGGGCTTCCCAGTCTGACCCACATTGCCCGACATGTCTGGTGCTTCTGGTTGCTGTTTCAGACTATGACCCTTCTCTGTGCCACATCCAGAGAAAAAGTGGATCGGAAACATTTTTATTTTTTACCTGAACCCGAGGTCTGCTGTGTTGCCTGTTGACAAAGGGATGGTCCTGCTTTCCCTGCAGACCTTGTGCTCGTCAACCTGAGCTTCTAGCTGCTGCCTGCCATAGGATATGCCTCTAGCTCGTGTGGACAAGGAACAGGAGGCAGAAATGAAGCCCATGATCGAGAAGCCTTGGCCCATCCCCTAGCTAGCACTTTCAAGTTGGACTACATCTTGTCTCAAAATTGTGAGAGAACAGATTCTTGTTTGACAAAAAATTTCCCTTTTGGTATTGTATTAGAGCAGCACTACAGAACCAATACACTGCTCTAGATGCAGATGCAGAGGCAACCCCAGCACCTCCTTCAGCATCCGTGTAAACTACACTGAGCTTTCGCACATGATGTGCCTTTCCCTGACCTGAGACAGGAGCCATGAGTCTTGTGTCACGATATCTGGTCTGTCATTGACTTTGCGTTTATTCCAAGTACAGTTTATGTTGACTTTTCTGTTTTAATATTCTTTGATTGTTGGGTCCAATACTGGGTTTTGATCTCACATACAATTAGTTCCCTTGTTTGAATGATTGTCAACTATACCATTTGTTGCCTTTAACTACCATCAGAAGGTTGGCAGCCAACAGCAGGTCTACTAGCAGAGCAAGGCCATCGGGTCAGACAGAACCTTGGTAGTCAAGAACTTCCCTCTCTCCCCTATGCCCCCTGCAGCCCCTGTATACCCATAGTTCAATATGTGTTTTTGTGGATTTACCCACTCTGGATTTTTCATTTCAATGGCATCCTATGGTATATGGCTTTTAGTGTCTGACACCTGTCAGTTACTCATCGATATTTTTGATGCTCATCTATGTGGACCATGTGGTACTCGGAAATTCCTTTCGATGAGTGAAAGGTATCATAGGTATGCTGTGTTGGGTTGATTTCATCACTTCTGGACAGACATTTGCAATGTTTGCTTATTTTGACTTCTGTGGACAGTTCTGTGATGAGCATTTGTGCCGACGTGTTTGTTTGAGTGCCTATGGTCATGAAAATTGGTAGAGGTGAAAGGACAACTGAGAAGAGAATTCAAGTATAAGGAATGTGTGTTGGGTGAGATCAAGAAGCAGGAAAGTGTTGCGAAGTGAAGAGGTGGGAAAAGGCTGGAGAACTCCCAGGTGCAAGTGAAAGGAATCAGGAGGTTCAGGAGGTAGCACTGGTGTTGTGAGTTAGGAGGTAGAGAGAGAAGTGATGAGACCCCGTGTAATGAGAGAGAAGGTAATAGGGCATGGGATGCCAAGAAGTGGGTGATGAGAGTCCCCAACAACAACAACCACAACAACCTTTTATATACCTAACCCCTGTGGAAACCTATGTCTCAGATGCTATGCTGCTCCACCAAGTTTCTGTTGAGTGACTGAGAGACCGTAGTTGACTTTTCCAGGGTGATAAATTGGTGAAGAAGGAGGATCCATGTGTGAAGCCATCTCAGTGTCCTGAAAGCTGTGGACCTGGCTGAACCCAGGCTTTCTCCGGCTCCTGTGGACTGGGGTGAATTTCTGTCACTGTGTCCGGGTATGGATGTGATGCTGTAAGAGCTGCGAATTTGGCAACCCAGTGGGAGTTTTAGCGTTGATTTCCATCAATAGAGGGCACATGTCAGGTATGCAGGCTACGATGTCTCTTCCTTGACAATGGAGACCAATAGAACATGGAAGACGGATCACCGGGCAACCAGGTGCTGGTGGCTCATGACCTGGCTCATTTCACTGAAGGCACTTGGTGAACCACCACGTATCCCTTTTTTCTCTGGAATTCATGAGTTGGACCCTTTGAAGTTGATTCAGAAGATGGCCCCACCTTCGACCTTGAAGACTGTGGCCACCATCTGCCAGAAGGAAGTTGAAGGTACCACGAGGTGTCCGGAATCAGTGTGAGCCAGGCCAGGCCACCACTCTGATCCCTCCTAGGCAGCCCAAATCAGTCCTTGTGGCTACACCTGACCTTGTTCTCAAGGGGATTCAGGTGAAATTTCGGGAGGAAGGGAGGACAGAAGTGATGAGGCCTAATGTTCTGATGATGAGGCAGGCTCACCTTGGGACTAACAGAGGGGATCGGGAAGAAATGTGTCATGTGATCGATAAAGACTCGGTAGGGGTAAGTGCCGATGAAGATGATCGCAGTGGTGCTCTCTCCTTGCTAGTAGTTGCTGAGAGAATTCCGTGGCTCCATCCTCATGATGTCTCCCCATCATCGGTTCCTTCTGCTGGTCATGACCAGGACTTTGCAATTGACTGGGAGTAGTTGATCCATTTGGGAGTATTGCGGGTTGAGCATCAGGGTGTGAACCAAGTAAGGATGTGGTTCAAAGTTCCATTCCAGCCGACTTGGTCACCTAGGTTGCTGGGACCTAAGTTTATACCAGAAGTTCCAATTGACTCCCACACTTCAGTGTAGGGGCTATCTCAGGCTGAGCTGGAAACTTCACGGGGAGTTTGTTGGCCACCATAAACAGCCACTGCAGCTCAGGCCTCTGTCAGTGACTGGCCATGGATGACCGTGGTCCGTCAGGTGTCAAAGGTCGACATCTTGAACCTTTGTCCCAAGACCTCCTCCTCTCTGATTAAGCTCTCCCCTACCCTATGTACTTTGAGATAGGAGAAGGCTGGTAGAATGTGTTTACCCACGACTGAGTGGACTTTTCGTGTTTTGTATTATCCGGCCTTTGTCTCATGCTGGCTATAATGATCATTTCCTCCCAGTTGGTCTTTCCTTTCCAGCTGTGCGTCTAAGAGAGTGCACCCTTTCCTGCTCCTGAGAAGGCGATGTGAGTACTGTTCTGAGAACCGCTAGCATTTAAACCATATAGCAGCATGTCATGGTTCACAACAAACACCCAGCACATGGTGACAGACAGGGAACTGAAACCGCCTCTGATGACCAATCTGGTATCAGGATCGGATAGGCACCAAGGGGGAGGCCTCAAACTCAAAGGGCACTGGATACCTCCAGAGATGGCTGCTGCTCACTGTATCTGCAGGACTTTAGACAGGAGATAGACAAGGAGCTGGGGGATGGTAGTCGTGCCTCCTTCTTCCCTGTGGAAGAGTTCACGAAGGCTCGGCACTGGCATTGAGTGAGTGCATATTCAGAGAAGTCTCAAATCACAGCAAACCCAGGTGGGCAGAGAGTGCCCTGGGTCACAGGCAACTCCCTGGAGACTGCACTGTGACCCATCATAGAGTTTTCTCCCTTTAAGTACCCTCTTCCAAACCTAAGGAATCCTATCTCGAAACCCTTTCCTCTACTCGACTCCCAACTCCAGTTTTGGCCCCGTTCCATTTGTTTCTTCCAACACTTCCTTTACTATCGGAGGGGAAGCCCTTTGGACGTCTTTCCCTTTTGGTTCAACATTGCCTGCTCTTGCATTTGGCCTACTCTCTTCAGTGCTTTCACTCTGGATGCTAGATGTTTCATCTGGCAGTTGGCTTGACAGTCCATTCACACTTTTGTCCAGACGCACACATCGGGACCTGTGACGTGGACCCCATTTTTATTCCCCAGAGGCCACTGTTGATATTCTGATATATCTTATTCACAGAGCTTTGGTGGCAGGTGGTTGTCGGTCCTGCCATAGTCAGTTCTCAGGAGCCGTTGACGTCACTAAACATTTGTTCTCTCACCTCTATGAGGGCTTGTGGCCTGAGGTCTCACTGGGCTTTTGTTAGTCATACAGGTACTGACCATGACCATGTGGTAAACCAAAAGATTGGAGGTGCCCAATATTGGAAGTTCTTCTCCAGCCTCAAATACTGCTCAATAAATGGAGAATTGGTAACTGCTGGAAGCAGTTGTGTGTCTCCTGCCACATTCACTGAAGCCTGTGCTTCCCAGGCTGAGCCACATCCCCGAAATGTCTAGTGGTTCTTGTTGCTGTTTCAGAGTATGACCCTTCTCTGTCCCGCATCCAGAGAAACAGTGGATTGAAAACATTTTTTTTTTTACCTGAACCCGAGGTCGGCTGTGTTGCCTGTTGACAATGGGATGGTCCCTATTTTCCCTGCAGACCTTTTGCTCAACAAACTGAGATGCCAGCAGCTGCCTGGCATAGGAGATGCCTCTAGCTCATGTGGACCTGGAACAGGAGGCAGAACTGAAGCCCACAATCGAGAAGCCTTCGCCCATTCCCTAGTTAGCACTTTCAAGTTGGACTACTTCTTGTCTCAAAATTGTGAGAGGACAGATTCCTGTTTGACAAACTATTCCCTTTTGGTATTGTATTAGAGCAGCACTACAGAACCAATACACTGCTCTAGAGGCAGAGGCAGAGGCAACCCCAGCACTTCCTTCAGCATCCGTGTAAACTACACTGAGCTTTAGCACATGATGTGCCTTTCCTTGACCTGAGATGGGAGCTATGAGTCTTGTGTCACGATATCTGGTTTTTCATTGACTTTGCGTTTACTCCAAGTGCAACTTACATTGACTTTTATGTTTTATGTTTCCTTGACTGTTGAATCCAATACTGGGTTTTGAGTGACATACAATGAGTTCCCTTGTTTGAATGATTGTCAACTATACCATTTGTTGCCTTGAACTACCATCAGAATGTTAGCAGCCAATGGCAGGACTACTAGCAGAGCAAGGCCATTGGCCCAGACAGATCCTTGGTAGTCAAGAACTTCCTTTTCTCCCCAATGCCCCCTGCAGCCCCTGTAAACCCATATGTCACTGTGTGTGTGGGTGGATGTACCCACTCTGGATTTTTCATTTAAATGGAATCCTATGGTACTTGGCTTTTAGTGTCTGACACCTGTCATTTAGTCATCGATATTTTTGATGCTCATCAATGTGGACCGAGTGTTACTTGAAAATTCCTTTTGATGAGTGAAAGGTATCATAGGTATGCTGTATTGGGTTGACTTCATCATTTCTGGACAGACATTTGGAATGTTTGCTTCTTTTGACTTCTGTGGACGGTTCTGTGTTGAGCATTTGTGCCCACGTGTTTTTCTGAGTGTCTGTGGTCGCCAAAACTGGCAGAGGTGAAAGGACAACTGAGAAGAGAATGCAAGTATGAGGAATGTGTTTTGGGTGAGATCACGAAGCAGAAAAGTGATGGGAGGTGAAAAGGCGGGAAAGGGCTGGGGAACTTCCAGGTGCAGGTGAAAGGAATCAGGAGGGTCAGGAGGTAGCACTGGTGTTTTGAGTTAGGAGGTAGAGAGAGAAGTGATGAGACCCTGTGTAATGAGAGAGAAGGTAATAGGGCGAGGGACATCAAGGAGTGGGTAATGAGAGTCCCCAACAACAAAACAACAACCTTTTATATCTAACCCCTGCGGAATCCTATGTCTCAGATTCTATGCTGCTCCACCAAGTTACAGTTGAGTGGCTGAGAGACCCTCGTTGATTTGTCCAGGGTGATAAAGTCGTGAAGACGGAGGATCCATGTCTGAAGCCATCTCAGTGTGCTGAAATCTGTGGACCTGGCTGAACCAAGGACTTCTCCGGCTCCTGTGGACTGGGGTGGATTACTTACTGTCACTGTTTCCGGGTATGGATGTGATGCTGTGAGAGCTGAGAATTTGGCAACCCAGTGGGATTTTTAGTGTTGATTTCCATCAGTAGAGGGCAAAAGTCAGGTATGCTGGCTACGATGTCACTTCCTTGACAATGGAGACCAATAGAACTTGGAACACGTGTCCCCGGGCAACCACGTGCTGGTGGCTCACGGCCCTGACACATTTCACTGAAGGCACTTGGTGAACCACCATGTATCCATGTTTTCTCTGGAATTCACTAGTTGGACCCTTTGAAGTTGATTCAGAAGACGGCTCCACCTTCACCCCTGATGACTCTGGCCACCGTCTGCCAGAAGGAATTTGAAGGTTCCACGAGGTGTCCGCAGTCAGTGTGAGCCAGGCCAGGCCACCACTCTGATCCTTCCTAGGCAGCCACAAACCAGTCCTTGTGGCTACACTTGACCTTGTCCTCGTGGGACATCAGTTGAGATTTCGGGATGAAGGGAGGACAGAAGTGATGAGGCCTAATGTTTTGGCGATGAGGCAGGCTCACCTTGGGACTAACAGAGGGGATCGGGAAGAAAGGTGTGACATTATTGATAAAGACTCGGTAGGGGTAGGTGCCGATGAAGACGATGGCAGTGGTGCTGTGTCCTAGCTAGTAGTTGTTGAGGGAATTCCGTGGCTCCATCCTCATGATGTTTCTCCATCATCGCTTCATTCTGCTGGTCATGACCAGGACTTTACAACTGACTGAGAGTAGTTGATCCATTTGGGAGTATTTGTGTTGAGCATCGGGGTGTGAAACAAGTAAGGATCTGGTTCAAAGCTGCATTCCAGCCAACTTGGTCACCTAGGATGCTGGGACCTAAGTTTCTACCAGAGGTTCCAATTGTCTCCCACACTTCAGGGTAGGGGCTATCTCAGGCTGAGCTGGCACCTTCACTGGGAGTTTTTGCCCACTATACCCAGCCAATGCAGTTCAGGCCTCTGTCAGTGACTGGCCGTGGATGACCACCACACCTTGGATAGGTTTACCTTAGCTAGGTTTGTTTATGGTGACTTGGTCACACTTACAGTGACACAGGCTATATTTAATTGCCCTGAGAGAGACTTATTTTAATTAGGCAATAATGGGGAGGCAGGATGCAATGACAGTGTGTTACTTGTTGTTGTTGTTGTTATGTGCCGTCGAGTCGGCCCCGACTCGTAGTGAGCCCTCCTTGAGTTTCTGAGGCTGTATCACTATGGAAGTAGGATTGCCCAACCTTCCTTCCGAGGAGTGGCTGGTGGTTTTGAACCGCCAGCCTTCTGGTTAGCAGTCAAGTGGCTTAGGCACTATACACTAATAACACTTACGGTGAATCTCGTCATAGTGACCGTGCCTAAACTTATGGTAGCTGCTTAGAGTTACAGTGATGCGAGGGGACTGACTGCTACCTCAGCTATACTTACATCAGCTACACTTACTTTTCTTAACTCTTTACAGTTACAGCGAAGCTGGGCACACAGCAGTGACTTTAGCTAGATGGATCATAGCTAACTGCAGTGAAGGTGATGCTTCACAAACTGACAGTGACCTTAGGTCCACTTCCTTTAGAGAGATACAGTTAGAAGGACGCTGGTAATAGTGGTCGTACCCTCAGTGAAACTTACCTTTGCCCGTACAGTTACGTTGATGGTGGACAATCGGACAGTCACCTTACTTTGCCTTCACTTAACTACTTACAGTTACATTGACCCTGGTTCCAACAACAGATACCTTACTCCCACTTGCCGTAGCTAATTACACTTATGGTGACACGAGTTATAGTGACAGTGACCATCGTTACACTCACATTAGCTCATTACACTTACGGTGATGATGGTCACTGCAACAGTGATCTTTGTTAGACTTATCTCTCCCAGTTTCACTTACAGCACACGGGTCACATCACCAGAGACCTTATCTATACTTATGTTGTCTAGTTAGACTTCCGGGCACGTTGGTCACACTGTAAGTGACCATAAGGAGACTTAGTCTAGATAGTTACAGTTATGATGATGCTGCTCACTGTGACAGTGACCTTCAGTATATTTACATTAGATATTAGTAGGTTACTGTGCTAACACTGACAGTGACCTCCTTCCTTGCTACTTCCACTTATGGTCACGCTGGTCTCACTGAGAGTGAACTTAGCTACACTTATCTTACCTACTTCCAGTTACGGTGATGCTGGACACACTGAGAGTGACCTTGCTTAGATTTACGTTACCTAGCTACAAATATGGTGATGCTGCTCACAGTG
This sequence comes from Orycteropus afer afer, assembly GCF_000298275.1. Taxonomy (NCBI): domain Eukaryota; kingdom Metazoa; phylum Chordata; class Mammalia; order Tubulidentata; family Orycteropodidae; genus Orycteropus; species Orycteropus afer. The sequence continues at coordinate 558,229 of NW_006922377.1, read as the reverse complement.
ACAAATACTTTACTCTTACCTTAACTGACTCCAGGGATGCCCATGCTGGTCACACTGACAGCCACCTTAGCTCCACTTACCTTAGATAGTTATGACTGCAATGACCATTTTGAAACTGAAAGTGTCCTTAGCTTGACTTTCCATTCCTAGTTAGAGTTAAGGTGTTGCTGGTCACAATGACAATGACCTTTGTTAAAGATACCTAAGCTGCTGACATTTCCTGGATTGTTAGTCATAGTTACAGGGACCTAAGCTAGACTTATTGCAATTGGTTACAGGTACGTTGGTGCTGTTCACAGGGACAGAGACCTTAGCTACACTTGCTTAAAACCCTTAAAATTATGGTGATGCTGGTCACAGAGACCATGACCGGAGCTACACTTACCTATGCTACTTACAATTATGGTGACACTGGTCACACTGACAGTGACCTAAAGTACACTGAACTGGGCTAGTTATGCTTACGCTGATTCTAGGAACATGAACAGTGTCCTGAGCTAGACTTATTTTAAATTCTTACACTTATAGTAGTGCTATTCACAGTGATAGTGACCAAAGCTATTCTTGATTTAGAGACTTACATTAATGCCGATGATGGACACGATGGCATTGACCTTTGCTACACTTACGTTTGATAGTTAAACACATGTGACTCTATCTACAATTGCTTTAGAAGCTTACATTTATGGTGACCCTGCTCTCAATAACAGTGACATGTCTTCACTTATGTTTACTACTTAAAAACATGGGGATGCTGGCAAAAAGGACAGTGACCTTAGGCTAACTTATGTTAGCTAATTCCAGTTACAGTGATTCTGTTCACACTGAGAGTGACCTGAAAAACTTGACATTAGCTAGATGAAATTAGGGTGACCTTTATTAAACTCAGCTTAGCTATTTACATTCAGGGTGATGCTAGACACAGTGAGAGTGCCTTACTGAGACTAACCTTAGTTAGTTACACTTAGGCTGATGCTGCTGACACTGGCAGTGACCTTAGAAAAACTCAGTTTTGATCATTACAGTTGTATTGATGGTAAGCACACTTAGTGTTACCTGGTCATACTCACAGTGGTCTCAGCTACACTTACATTTCCTAATTACACTATGGTGAAACTAGCCACACTGTAAGTGACCTCAGCTTCATTTACACTGGTTTAAGTGATGGCAATGCAGTCCCAATGATAGTGCATTTTGGCTCCCATACCTTAGCTGGTTTCAGTTAGGGTGATGCTGGTAAGAGTGACAGTGATTTTTAGGGAGTAACCTTAGCTCGGAACACGTTGGTGCTTTACATACTCACAGGACTTGAGATAGACCTTCTTCATCTAGTTATGAGTGTGATGACCCTTGTCGCAATGAAAGTTACCTCTCTTACACTTACCATAGCTAGTTACAGTTACTGTCATGCTGGCCACAGGGACAATGACCTTAGTTAGACTTACCTGTCCTAGTTCCAGTTACCATCATGCTGTTCACAACATCAGTGACCATAGCTACAGTTCTGTTACTAACTGACAGCTATGGTGATGCTGGTAACCACGACCATGACCTGAACTCAATTTACCATAGATAGTTAATCTTCTATAGACACTAGTCACAGCAACAGTGACCGTAGCTAGTTATTGTTACGTTAGCCAGTTACAGTTACTGGGATCACGGACACACCGACACTGACCTTAGCTTCCCATATCTTCCTTAGTTACACTTACGGAGATGCCACTGACAGTGAAAGTGACCGTAGTAAGACTGACCTTTGCTCCCTAAAGGGACACGGATGGGGAGTCACAATGACCTCATACTTAGGGAAAATACTCTTAGCTTGTTACAGTTACTGTAACCTGGTCACACTCACTATGCCATCCATTACACTTGTCTTACCAAGTTACAATAACCTTGATTTTTGTTACAGAGACTCTGTCCTTTTAATTTGTGTTTCTGGTGCTGCTCTGACAAGAATATACCACAAATGAGATGGCCTAAGCCAGCAGGAGATTATTCTTACCATTTAGAGGCTTAAAGTCCAAGTTCCAGGTGTGAGGCACTAGAAGTTATGTGGAAACACCTCACCATTTGGCTTCAGATGTGCCTCCTCCTCCTGGCCCACTGGAACTAAAGGGTCTCTGCACTCACACAGCTGTTGAGTGTTGAGGCTGAAAAGTCCAAATAGACAAGTCAGGAGGCACAGCAAAGATTTTACCAAACCACAGGGCAGGCCATTCATTCAAGTCCATTGAAAGTCCCAAGTTGGGCAGAGTATGGCAGGCGGTTGGACAACGATTTGTTTACACGCAGGGTTCAAACATGCTAAAAGATGGAGACGATTCCCAAAGCTGCTTCTTAGATATGGAAAGCAGATCTCATACCCACAAGTAGCTCAGCCACATCAGGGGGAATACTACATTCAGCTTCCCAGCCACTCACCCAGGCCAAGCCAAGTTGAAACTCCACGTGGACCACCATACCTTGGATAGGTTTACCTTAGCTAGGTATATTTATGGTGACTTGGTCACACTTACAGTGACACAGGTGATATTGAATTGCCCTGAGCGTGACTTATTTTAATTAGGCAATAATGGGGAGGCAGGATGCAATGACAGTGCTTTACTTAGTCTTCCATTAGCTAGTTACACTTATGGTGAATCTCGTCATAGTGACCGTGCCTAAACTTATGGTAGCTGCTTAGAGATACAGTGATGTGAGGGGACTGACTGCTAGCTCAGCTATATTTACATCAGCTTGTTACTCTTAGGATGATATTGGCCATACTGACAGTGTCCTCAGTTACCCTTACATTCCTTAACTATTTACAGTTACAGCGAAGCTGGGCACACAGCAGTGACTTTAGCTAGATGGATTATAGCTAATTGCAATGAAGTTGATGCTTCATAAACTGTCAGTGACTTTAGGTCCACTTCCTTTAGAGAGATACACTTAGAAATACGCTGGTCACAGTGATAGTAACCTTAATGAAACTTACCTTTTCTGGTACAGTTTCGTTGATAGTGGGCAATGGGACAGTCACCTTATTTTGCCTTCACTTAACTACATACAGTTACCTTGACACTGGTCCCAACAACAGAGACCTTACTTGCCCTTGCCTTAGCTAGTTACACTTATGGTGACACGAGTTATAGTGACATTGACCATTGTTACATTCACATTAGGTCATTACACTTACGGTGATGATTGTCACAGCAACAGTGATCTTTGTTAGACTTATCTTTCCTAGTTTCATTTACAGCAGATGGATCACATCACCAGAGAACTTATCTATACTTATGTTGTCTAGTTAGAGTTCTGGTCACGTTGGTCACACTGTAAGTGACCATAAGGAGGCTTAGTCTAGCTAGTTACAGTTATGGTGATGCTGCTCATTGTGACAGTGGCCTTCAGTATATTTACATTAGCTATTGGTAGGTTGACTCTGGTGACACTGACAGTGACCTCCTTCCTTGCTACTTCCACTTATGGGCATGCCGGTCACACTAAGAGTGAACTTAGCTACACGCATCTTAGCTACTTCCAGTTACAGTGATGCTGGACACACTGAGACTGACCTTGGTTAGATTTACGTTACCTAGCTACAAATATGGTGATGCTGCTCACAGTGAAAAAGACCCTACTCTTACCTTACCTGACTCCAGGGATGCCCATGCTGGTCACACTGACAGCCACCTTAGCTATACTTACCTTAGCTAGTTATGACTGCGATGACCATTTTGAAACTGAAAGTGTCCTTAGCTTGATTTTCCATTCCTAGT
>NW_006922377.1:543392-547174 GCF_000298275.1 Orycteropus afer afer | reverse complement strand
TGGGAACCAGGTTTGCTGGTCCAATAGAGCCTGGTGGAACCACTGAGACTATGGCCCCTAGTTGCCCTTCAGGTCTGGAATTGAACCCACACCTGTGATTTCCAGCCAAACAAAGTAAAGGCATGTGAGTTAAACATTTACCTCAAGTAGACACATGCCCTGGAAAAAATAAATAAATAAATAAAAAAGAAGGATGCTGGTCACAGTGGTAGTAACCTTAGTGAAACTTACCTATGTTGGTACAGTTTTGTTGATGGTGGACAATGGGAAATTCACCATACTTTGCCTTCACTTAACTACTTACATTTACATTGACACTGGTTCCAACAACAGAGACCTTACTTGCACTTGACTGAGCTAGATACACTTATGGTGACACGAGTTATAGTGACAGTGACCATCGTTACACTCACATTAGCTCATTACACTTACGGTGATGATGGTCACAGCAACAGTGATCTTTGTTAGGCTTATCTTTCCTAGTTTCACTTACAGCAGATGGGTCACATCACCACAGACCTTATCTATACTTATGTTGTCTAGTTAGAGTTCCAGTCACGTTGGTCACACTGTAAGTGACCATAAGGAGACTTAGTCTAGATAGTTACAGTTATGGTGATGCTGCTCACGGTGACAGTGACCTTCAGTATATTTACATTACCTATTGGTAGGTTGACGCTGGTGACTCTGACAGTGACCTCCTTTACTGCTACTTCCACTTATGGGCATGCTGGTCACACTAAGAGTGAACTTAGCTACACGCATCTTAGCTACTTCCAGTTACGGTGATGCTAGACACACTGAGAGTGACCTTGGTTAGATTTACATCACCTAGCTACAAATATGGTGATGCTGCTCACAGTGACAAAGACCTTACCTTAACTGACTGCAGGGATTCCCATGCTGGTCACACTGACAGCCACCTTAGCTATACTTACCTAAGCTAGTTATGACTGCGATGACCATTTTGAAACTGAAACTGTCCTTAGCTTGATTTTCCATTCCTAGTAACAGTTAAGGTATTGTTTGTCACACTGACAATGACCTTTGGTAAACATACCTTAGCTGCTGACATTTCCTGGATTGTTAGTCACAGTGACAGGGACCTTAGCTAGACTTATTTCAATTGGTTACAGTTACGTTGGTGCTGTTCACAAGACAGTGACCTTAGCTACACTTGCTTAAGCCCATTACAATTACGGTGATGCTGGTCACAGAGACCATGACCATAGCTACACTTACCTATGCTACTTACAATTATGGTGACACTGGTCACACTGACAGTGACCTTAAGTGCACTGAACTGGGCTAGTTACCTTTATGCTGATTCTAGGAACATGAACAGTGTCCTGAGCTAGACTTATTTTAAATTCTTACACTTAAGGTGGTGCTGTTCACAGTGATAGTGACCAAAGCTATTCTTGATTTAGCAACTTACATTGATGCTGACGATGGTCAGGACAGTGACCATTGCTCCACTTACGTTCACTAGTTAAACACATGTTACCCTAGCTACACTTGCTTTAGAGGCTTACATTTATTGTGAACCTGCTCACAATGACAGTGACCTTGCTTCACTTATGTTCGCTACTTAAAGACATAGGGAAGCTGGCAAAAATGACACTGACTTTAGGCAAACTTATGTTAGCTAATTCCAGTTACACTGATGCTGTTCACACTGATAGTGAACTGAAAACCTTGACATTAGCTAGATGAAATTGGGGTTACTTTTATTAGACTTAACTTAGCTAGTTACATTCAGGGTAATGCTAGACACAGTGAGAGTGCCTTACTGAGACTAACCTTAGTTAGTTACACTTAGGCTGATGCTGGTGACACTGACAGGGGCCATAGAAAAACTCAGTTTTGATCATTACAGTTGCATTGATGGTAGGAACACTTATTGTTACCTTAGGTATGCTTCCATGAGCTAGTTGCTCTTACTGGGACTCTGGTCATACTGACAGTGATCTCTGCTACACTTACATTTCCTAGTTACCCTTATGGTGACACTAGCCACACTCTAAGTGACCTCAGCTACATTTACATTTGTTCAAGTGATGGCTATGCAGTTCCCAATGATAGTGCATTTTGGCTCACATAACTTAGCTGGTTTCAGTTAGGTTGATCTTGGTAAGAGTGACAGTGATTTGAGAGAGTGACCTTAACTTGGAACACGGTGATGTTTACATACTCACAGGGACCTTAGGTAGACCTACTTCACCTAGTTACGAGTATGTTAACCCTTGTCGCAGTGACAGTTACCTCACTTACACTTACCATAGCTAGTTACAATTACCATCATGCTGGCCACCGGGACAATGACATTAGTTACACTTACCTGTCCTAGTTTCAGTTACCATTGTGCTGTTCATAACATGAGTGACCATAGCTACAGTTCTGTTACTGACAGCTATGGTGATGCCAGTAACCATGACCGTGACCTGAACTCAATTTACCATAGATAGTTAATCTTCTAGAGACATACTCACAGCAAAAGTTACCATAGCTAGTTATTGTTACGTTAGCCAGTTACAGTTACTGGCATCATAGACACACTGACGCTGACCTTAGCTACCCTTATCTTAGTTAGCTACTGTTACGGAGATGCCGTTGAGAGTGAAAGTGACCGTAGTAAGACTGAACTTTGCTCCCTAAAGGGACACGTATGTGGGTAACAATGACCTCATCCTTAGGTAAAATACTCTTAGCTAGTTACTCTTACTGTAACCTGGTCACACTCACAATGCCATCCATTACACTTGTCTTACCTAGTTACAGTAACTTTGATGTTTCTGACAGAGACTCTGTCATTTTAATTTGTGTTTCTGGTGCTGCTCTGACAAGAATATACCACAAATGAGATGGCCTAACCGAGCAGGAGATTATTCTTACCATTTAGAGGCTTTAAGTCCATATTCCAGGTGTGAGGCACTAGAAGTTGGGTGGAAACACCTCACCCTTTGGCTACAGATGTGCCTTCTCTTCCTGGCCCACTGGAGCTAGAGGTTCTCTGCATTCACACAGCTGTTGAGTGTTGAGGCTGTAAAGTCCAAAGTAGACCAGTCAGGAGGCACAGCAAAGATTTTACCAAACCACAGGGCAGGCCATTCACTCAAGTCCATTGAAAGTCCCAAGTTGGGCAGAGCATGGCAGGAGGGTGGACAACGATTTGTTTACACGCAGGGTTCAAGCATACTAAAAGATGGAGATGATTCCCAAAGCTGTTGCTTACATATGGGAAGCAGACCACATACCCAAAAGCAGCTCAGCCACTCACAGTGGAGTCCACCTTGGAGTTCATTACCAGTCTCATCAAGGGGAATATTACATTCAGCTGCCCATCCACTTACCAAGGCCAAGCCAAGTTGAAACTCCCCGTTTACCACCACACCTTGGATAGGTTTACCTTAGCTAGGTATACTTATGGTGACTTGGTCACACTTACAGTGACACAGGCGACATTGAATTGCCCTTAGAGAGACATATATTAATTAGGCAATAATGGGAAGGCAGGATGCAATGACAGTGCTTTACTTAGTCTTCCATTAGCTAGTTATACTTACGGTGAGTCTTGTCATAGTGACCATTCCTAAACATATGGTAGCTGCTTAGAGTTACAGTGATGCAAGGGGACTTACCGCTACCTCAGCTATACTTACATCAGCTTGTTACTCTTAGGATGATATTGGTCATACTGACAGTATCATCAGTTACACTTACTTTTCTTAACTATTTAGTTACAGTGAAGCTGGGAACACAGCAGTGACTTTAGCTAGATG
>NW_006922377.1:540269-543292 GCF_000298275.1 Orycteropus afer afer | reverse complement strand
CACAATGACAATGACCTTTGGTAAACATAACTTAGCTGCTGACATTTCCTGGATTGTTAGTCACAGTGACAGGGACCTAAGCTAGACTTATTGCAATTGGTTACAGTTACATTGGTGCTGTTCACAGGGACAGTGACCATAGCTACACTTGCTTAAGCCCCTTACAATTACGGTGATGCTGATCACAGAGACCATGACCATAGCTACACTTACCTATTCTACTTACACTTATGGTGACACTGGTCACACTGACAGTTGACTTAAGTACACTGAATTAGGCTAATTACGTTTAGGCTGGTTCTAGAAATATGAACAGTCACCTAAGGTAGACTTATTTTAAATTCTAACACTTAAGGTGGTGCTGTTCACAGTGATAGTGACCAAAGCTATTTTTGATTTAGTGACTTACATTGATACTGACGATGGTCAGAATAGTGACCATTGCTATACTTACGTTTCTAGTTAAACACATGTGACCCTAGCTACACTTGCTTTAGAGGATTACATTTATTGTGACCCTGCTCTCAATGACAGTGACCTTGCTTCACTTATGTTCGCTACTTAAAGACATGGGGATGCTGGCAAAAATGACAGTGACCTTAGGCAAACATATGTTAGCTAATTCCAGTTACAGTGATGCTGTTCACACTGAGAGTGCCCTGAAAACCTTGACATTAGCTAGATGAAATTAGGGTGAATTTTATTATTCTCAGCTTAGCTACTTACATTCAGGGTGATGCTAGACACCGTGAGAGTGCCTTACCAAAACTAACCTAAGTTAGTTACACTTAGGCTGATGCTGGTGACACTGACAGTGACCTTAGAAAAACTCAGTTTTGATCATTACAGTTGCATTGATGGTAGGCACACTTAGTGTTACCTTAGTTATGCTTCTATGAGCTAGTTGCTGTTACTGGGACTCTGGTCATACTCACAGTGGTCTCAGCTACACTTACCTTTCCTAGTTCCACTTATGGTGACATTAGCCACACTGTAAGTGACCTCAGCTTCATTTACATTGGTTCAACTGATGGCAATGCAGTTCCCAATGATAGTGCATTTTCGCTCACAAACCTTAACTGGTTTCAGTTAGGGTGATGCTGGTAAGGGTGACAGTGATTTGAGAGAGTGACCTTAGCTCGGAACACGGTGATGCTTTACATACTCACAGGGACCTGAGCTAGACCTACTTCACCTAGTTACGAGTGTGTTGACCCTTTTTGCAGTGACAGTTACCTCACTTACACTTAAAATAGCTATTTACAGTTACCATCATGCTGGCCACAGGGACAATGACCTTAGTTAGACTTACCTGTCCTAGTTCCAGTTACCATTATGCTGTTCACAACATAAGTGACCATAGCTACAGTTCTGTTACTAACTGACAGCTATGGTGATGCTGGTAACCATGACCGTGACCTGAACTCAATTTACCATAGATAGTTAATCTTCTAGAGACACTAGTCACAGTAACAGTGACCATACTTGTTATTGCTACTTTAGCCAGTTACAGTTACTGGGATCATGGACACACTGACACTGACCTTAGCTACCCTTATCTTTGTTAGTTTCACTTACGGAGATGCCGTTGACAATTAAAGTGACCATAGTAAGACTGACCTTTGCTCCCTAAAGGGACACGGATGTGGGTCACAATGACCTGATCCTTAGGTAAACTACTCTTAGCTAGTTACACTTACTGTAACCTGGTCACACTCACAATGTCATCCATTACACTTGTCTTACCTAGTTACAGTAACCTTGATGTTTCTGACAAAGACTCTGTTCTTTTAATTTGTGTTTCTGGTGCTGCTCTGACAAGAATATACCAAAAATGAGAAGACCTAACCCAGCAGGAAATATTCTTACCATTTAGAGGCTTAAAGTCCAAGTTCCAGGTGTGAGACACTAGAAGCTGAGTGGAAACAGCTCACACTTTGGCTTCAGATGTGCCTCCTCCTTGTGGCCCACTGGAGCTAGAGGTGCTCTGCACTCACACAGCTGTTGACTGTTGAGTCTTTAAAGTCCAAAATAGACGAGTCAGTAGGCACAGCAAAGATTTTACCAAACCACAGGGCAGGCCATTCTTTCAAGTCCATTGAAAGTCCCAAGTTGGGCAGAGCATGGCAGGCAACTGGACAACAATTTGTTTACACGCAGGGTTCAAGCATGCTAAAAGTTAGAGACCATTCCCAAAGCTGTTTCTTACATATGGGAAGCAGACCACATACCCAAATGCAGTTCAACCACTCACAGTGGAGTCCACCTTGGAGTTGTTTACCAGTCTCATCATGGGGAATACTACATTCAGCTGCCCAGCCACTCACCCAGGCCAAGCCAAGTTGAAACTCCACGCTGACCACCACACCTTGGATAGGTTTACCTTAGCTAGGTATATTTATGTTGACTTGGTAACACAGTGACACAGGCGATATTGAATGGCCCTGAGAGAGAGACTTATATTAATTAGGAAATTATGCGGAGGCAGGATGCAATGACAGTGTTTTACTTAGTCTTCCATTAGCTAGTTACACTTATGGTGAATCTCGTCATAGTGACCGTGCCTGAACTTATCGTAGCTGCTTAGAGTTACAGTGATGCGAAGGGACCGACTGCTACCTCAGCTATACTTACGTCAGCTGGTTATTCTTAGGATGATATTGGTCATACTGACAGTGTCCTCAGTTACACTTACTTTCCTTAACTCGTTACCGTTACAGAGAAGCTGGGCACAGAGCAGTGACTTTAGCTAGATGGATTATAGCTAATTGCAGTGAAGGTGATGCTTCACAAACTGACAGTGACCTTAGGTCCACTTCCTTTAGAGGGATACTGTTAGAATGATTCTGGTTATGATAGACCATATGTTAGGCCATAAAGCAAGGCTTCATAAATTTAAAGACATTGAAATATTGCAAAGCATCTTCTCAGATCATAATGCTATCAAATTAGAAATCAATAATAGGAGGATCAGCACCAAAAGAGTAAACACATGGAAACTAAACAACACCCTCCTTGAGAAA
>NW_006922377.1:529313-532541 GCF_000298275.1 Orycteropus afer afer | reverse complement strand
GCTATCCATGCCCCAGCCACTTGCCCCTTCCAGGTGCACGGTCGGCATCCAGAGCCCCAGACTGGGCCCCAGCCCCCATGCTATCCGCCCTTCCCACTGCTCTGTGTTCTGTAACCAGTATCTGCCTGGATGCCCCCCCTTGTCCACATCACTGTGGCACCCCCTCAGGACGTACCTCATGCCAAATGACCTGGGCAGGGAAGGGGAGAGGGGAGGCAAGGTGGAGAAGAAGGACTGGGGAGTCGCGGTGGAGGGTCAGCACTGTATCGGAACCGGGCACCCAGTGGGCGTCTCCTCGGAGGCCGCTCCCTCACCTCAAGTCCAGGCACCCAGAGTGCCTACCTTCAACAGGCGGCAGCGGCAGGGGCTGCGGCAGTGTGCGCAAGCCAGGTACCTCACTTCTGCACAGCACGGACTTAGGCGCTAGACAGGCATGTGGACGGAGCACCTTCAGCGCCCACAGAAGGCTGGCTCCTTCCCACTCATAGCCTGCGGATCCCCCTCCGCAAGCCCCCAGAGGCGGTGGAGCTGCGAGAGCAGTGCATTGCTAGGCCAAACCTCAAGCAGGCGCTGCAGGCTCCTGAGCACCACACTCCTGCAACTGCGATGTGCCATGTGTGCCAGCTTGCCTCTCATTGGGCGTGTGCAGCTGATGGATGCATCCCCAGCCCAATGGCACCTGGTGGGAGCGGGGCCTGCCTTGGAGACCTTCCCACAGCTAGGGCAGCTTTGTCCTCAGATGAAGCCTGTGAGCTGATGGCGAGGGGCTGTCTGTGGTCAGATTTCAAGCCCAGGGTGGTCTCTTTGGAGCCCTGTCACCTCGGCTAGATGGCTCTGTCTTTGAGATGGGGCTGGTGGTGCTCTCTTTGCTCATTATCAAGGGAAAAAGCAAACTGTTCCCCAGTCCTAATGATCTGGGAGATGGGCTGCCCAGTGGGACTCTGCCCACCCAGAGAGATTTCCTTGGCTGATTTCTCAAAGGCGACTCCTTGTCTTGTTCAATCTGGAAGCTTTGTGGAAACCAGTGCAGCGTTACAGGCACACAGGAGCCTCCACAAACAGGTGGCTGGCTGTGTGCCAGGTGCACGGGCTGGCACTCTCCAACCTGGGGCTCCAGCTTGCTGTGGTTGGATGTGGCGGAATGGCTGCAGCCTCCTCATGACCTTACGGCACCCTGCCCAGTCCTGCGGCACCCGTGCCATCGTTGCTTTGTCCGAGGCCGGACTTGAGACTGCTATTGCTGCATCTGGTAGAGGGGCATCATCTTTCTCGCTGACCCTGCACATGGAACGTGTGACTGGGCTCTACACACCCCACAGATCCATTTGGCTGAGCCTGGTCTCTGCTCCTCATAACCCCCACGCCACCAGTCTGCAGAGACTTTTTGGGCTTCCAAGACTCCCAGCCCAGGAAAGGAGGTTTGGGAAGGCAAGGAAGCCTACCGAGAGGGAGAAGCAGGAGAGCCAGCTCAGTCAAGACCAAAAGACCCTGTGCACCTCTGGGGAGCTCATAGGAGGAACCTCAAGACAGACTGCCAAACTCTGCTTCAGATCCAGGGGCCACTTCCTTGTTTGAAGGGACAAGGCAGTCAGTGTTGCCTCTGTATTTTCTCATTGCAAGGTCTAAGTGCGCCCCCAAGCTGACACCACCGCTGTTATTTCATAAAATCGTGGTCCAATGCCACAAAGCTCTTGCCACTGACCACGCACAGAGGGGGAGTTGGACGGTGGCCCTGGCGGGGTCTGGGTCAGGATGCTGGAGTAGGGGCCGGCTCTTGTCACTGGCCATGGTGGCACAGAAGGTGGCCCTTGGGGACCAAATTTATCGAGACACCAGCTGAGGGGCTGCTCTGGGTTAGCCCTCCACACTGCCAGGCTTCCTTTGGCTGGGCCTCCCCAGCAGTGTCATCAGGCCGGAGGTGGGCACAGGGCCTGGACCTGGGGCATCAGAGGTGGCAGGCAGCTGGGGTGAAGGGCAGGCCCCGCTTCGTGCCCATCTGTACGCACTTGCTAGAGTGAATTCACTTTGGTGTCCGAGCCTTGGTTGCCTCCTCTGTAAGAGGGGACACAAATGGATGGTCCCTGGGAACAGCACCTCTGGGGAAAGGTGTGTGGGAAGGACATTTGGGCACGGGGGCAAACACGGCTGAGGGCAGTATCCCCTGTGGGGTTAGGGCTTGGGGTGGACCTAGAGCCATCCAGCGTGAGGTCAGAGCCTGGATCTCAGAGGCACCCAAGGGGGCTGGCCTGGCCTCCATTACCCCAGTAACATCGAGGCAGGACACCACCCAACCACTTGAGCAAACAGCTCAGCTCTCCCACCATCACATCTGTATCCGGACACAGTGACAGCAATCCACCCAGTGCACAGGAGCCAGAGAAGGCCTGGGTTCAGCCAGCTCCACAGCTTTCAGGACACTGAGATGGCTTCACACATGGATCCTGCGTCTTCACCATTTTATCACCCTGGACAAGTCAACGAGTGCCTCTTGGCCAATCAACTGCTACCTGGTGGAGCAGCATAGACAATCAGACATACATTTCTGCATGGGTCAGGTAAATCAAAGGTTGTTGTTGTTTTTGTTGGGGACTCTCATTACCCACTCCTTGGCATCCCTCGCCCTATTACCTTCTCTCTCATTACACAGGGTCTCATCACTTCTCTCTCTATCTCCTAACTCACAACACCAGTGCTACCTCCTGACCCTCCTGACTCCTTTCACCTGCACCTGGGAGTTCTCCAGCCCTTTCCCGCGTCTTCACCTCCCATCACTTTACTGCTGCTTGATCTCACCCAACACACATTCCTTATACTTGAATTTTCTTCTCAGTTGTCCTTTCACCTCTGCCAATTTTCACAACTACAGGCACTCAGACAAACATGTGGGCACAAATGCTCATCACAGAACCATCCACAGATGTCAAAAGAAGCAAACATTGCAAATGTCTGTCCAGAAATGATGAAATCAACCAAACACAGCACACCTATGATACCTTTCACTCATCGAAAGGAATTACCGAGTAACACATGGTCCACATTGATGAGCATCAAAAATATCCATGACTATATTTAAAGAGGCAGCGCTCTGGCAGATGTCTGGGGCTTAAGAACACACTCTGCTTTCCAGCAACCCCAGGGACACTCGGGGCCTGCAAGACTGAAAAGGTACCACATTCTTCTTGTTACTACACCCTATACCTGCTGGGTGAATGGAGGTGTGGCCATCCC
>NW_006922377.1:501457-510996 GCF_000298275.1 Orycteropus afer afer | reverse complement strand
CTCTTCATAAACAGTTAACAGAGATCTAAATACAACAACGTCATGATGCCTCGGAAGCTACAGACAATCACAGCCCACACAAAGAAGCAGAATAAAGTTGTAGAAACAAGGGACCAGGATACAGACCCAGAATACATCCCTGAGGAAGAAGCAGCATTGGAACTCTCTGATAAGGAATTCAAAAGAATTATCTTTAAGGAAGTATTGGAAGAAACAAATGGAACGGGGCCAAAGCTGGAGTGGGGAGTCGAGTAGCGGAAAGGGTTTCGAGATAGGATTCCTTAGGGTTGGAAAAGGATCCTTAAAGGGAGAAAACCCTAGGATGGGTCTCAGTGGGGTCTCCAAGGTGTTGCCTGTGACCCAGGACACTTTCTGGCCACCTGGGGTTGCTGGGATTTGAGACCTCTCCGAACATGCACTCACCCATTGCCTGGGCCAAGCCTTCATGAACTCTTCCACAGGGGAGGAGGCGGCATGACTACCGTCCCCCAGCTCCCTGTCTATCTCCTGTCCGAAGTCCTGCAAATACACTGAGGAGCGGCCATCTCTGGAGGTATCCAGGGCCCTTTGAGTTTGAGGCCTCCCCTTGCTACCTATTCAATCCTGATAACCGATTGGCCATCAGAGGAGGTTTCAGTTCCCTGTCTGACACCATGTGCTGGGTGTTGTGTGTGAACCATGACATTCTGCTTTATGGGTTAAATGGTAGCAGTTCTCAGAACACTACTCACATGGTCTTCTAGGGAGCAGGAAAGGGTGCACTCTCTTAGAGGCACAGCTGGAAAGGAAAGTCCCACTGGCAGGAAATGATCATCATAGCCAACATGAGACAAAGGCCTGATAATACACAACTCGAAAAGTCCACTCAGTCATGGCTAAATACATTCTACCAGCCCTCTCCTATCTCAAAGTGCACAGGGCAGGGGAGAACTTAATCAGAGAGGAGGAGGTCCTAGGACAAAGGCTCAAGATGTCTACCTCTGACACCTGACGAACCAGGGTCATCCACAGCCAGTCACTGACAGAGGCCTGAGCTGCAGTGGCTGGTTATGGTGGCCAAGAAACTCCCAGTGAAGTTGCCAGCTCAGCCTGAGATAGCCCTTACCCTGAAGTGTGGAAGTCAATTGGAACCTCTGGGAGAATCTTAGGTCCCAGCATCCTAGGTGACCAAGTCAGCTGGAATGGAGTTTTGAACAAGATCCTTACTTGGTTCACACCCTGATGCTCAACCCACAATACTCCCAAATGGATCAACTACTCCCAGTCATTTGCAAAGTCCTGGTCATGACAAGCAGAATGAACCCATGATGGGGAGACATCATGAGGATGGAGCCACAGAATTCCCTCAAAAACTACTAGCTAGGAGACAGCACCCCTGCCATCATCTTCATCGGCACCTACCCCTACCGAGTCTTTATCGATCACGTGACACCTTTCTTCCTGATCCCCTATGTTAGTCCCAAGGTGAGCCTGCCTCAACGTCAGAACATTAGGCCTCATCACTTCTGTCCTCCCTTCCTCCCGAAATCTCACCTGATGTCCCAGGAGGACAAGGTCAAGTGTAGCCACAAGAAGTGGTTTGGTGCTGCCTAGGAGGGATCAGAGTGGTGGCCTGGCCTGGCTCACAATGACTCCGGACACCTCGTGGTACCTTCAACTTCCTTCTGGCAGATGGTGGCCACAGTCTTCAGGGGTGAAGGTGGAGCCGTCTTCTGAATCAACTTCAAAGGGTCCAACTCATGAATTCCAGAGAAAACAAGGATACATGGTGGTTCACCAAGTGCCTTCAGTGAAATGAGCCAGGCCATGAGCCACCAGCACCTGGTTGCCCGATGACGCGTGTTCCAAGTTCAATTGGTCTCCATTGTCAAGGAAGTGACATCGTAGCCTGCATACCTGACATGTGCCCTTTACTGATGGAAATCAACGCTAAAAATCCCTCTGGGTTGCCAAATTCGCAGCTCTGACACCATCACATCCATACCCAGACACAGTGACAGCAATCCACCCCAGTCCACAGGAGCCGGAGAAGGCCTGGGTTCAGCCAGGTCCACAGCTTTCAGCATTCTGAGATGGCTTCACACATGGATCCTCAGTCTTCACCACTTTATCACCCTGGACAAGTCAACGAGGGTCTCTCGGCCACTCAACTGCAACTTGGTGGAGCAGCATAGCCTCTGAGACATAGGTTTCCGCTAGGGTTAGGTATATAAATGGTTGTTGTTGTTGTTGGGGACTCTCATTACCCACTCCTTGTCATCCCTCACCCTATTACCTTCTCTCTCATTACACAGGGTCTCATCACTTCTCTCTCTACCTCCTAACTCACAACACCAGTGCTACTTCCTGGCCCTCCTGACTCCTTTCACCTGCACCTGGGAGTTCTCCAGCCCTTACCCACCTATTCACCTCCCATCACTTTCCTGCTTCTTGATCTCACCCAACACACATTCCTTATACTTGAATTCTCTTCTCAGTTGTTCTTTCACCTCTGCCAATTTTCACGACCACAGGCACCCAGACAAACACGTGGGCACAAATGCTCATCACAGAACCATCCTCAGAAGTCAAAAGAAGCAAACATTCCCTATGTCTGTCCAGAAATGATGAAGTCAACCCAATACAGCATACCTATGATACCTTTCACTCAACGAAAGGAATTTCCGAGTAACACACGGTGCACATTGATGAGCATCAAAAATATTGATGAATAAATGACAGGTGTCAGACACTAAAAGCCACGTACCATAGGATACCATTTAAATGAAAAATCCAGAGTGGGTACATCCACCCACACACACAGTGACGTATGGGTATACAGGGGCTGCAGGGGGTATAGAGGAGAGAGGAAAGTACTTGACTACAAGGATCTGTCTGGGCCAATGGCTTTGCTCTGCTAGTAGGCCTGTGGTTGGGTGCCAACATTCTGAGGGTAGTTAAGGCAACAAACTGTATAGTTGACAATCATTCAAACAAGGGAACTCATTGTACGTCAGATCCAAACCCAGTATTGGACTCAACAATCAAGGAAACTTAAAACAGAAAAGTCAACATAAGCTGCACTTGGAGTATAAGCAAACTCAATGACAAACCATATATCGTGATACAAGACTCATAGTTCCCGTCTCAGGTCAGGCAAAGGCACATCATGTGCTAAAGCTCAGTGTAGTTTACACGGATGCTGAAGGAGTTGCTGGGGTTGCCTATGCCATGGCCTGTAGAGCAGTGTATTGCTGCTGTAGTGCTGCTCTAATACAATACCAAAAGGGAATAGTTTGTCAAACAGGAATCTGTCCTCTCACAATTTTGAGACAAGAAGTAGTCCAACTTGAAAGTGCTAGCTAGGGGATGGGCGAAGGCTTCTCGATTGTGGGCTCCAGTTCTGCCTCCTGTTCCTGGTCCACACAAGCTAGAGGCATCTCCTATGGCAGGCAGCTGCTGGTAGCTCAGGTTAACGAGCACAAGGTCTACAGGGAAAGCGGGACCATCCGTTTGTCAACAGGCAACGCATCAGACCTCGGGTTCAGGTAAAAAAATAAAAATGTTTCTGATCCACTGTTTGTCTGGATATGGGACAGAGAAGGTTCATAGTCTGAAACAGCAACCAGAACCACCAGACATGTCGGGGAATGTGGCTCAGACTGGGAAGCCCAGGCTTCAGTGAATGTGGCAGGAGACACACAACTGCTTCCAGCAGTAACCAATTCTCCATTTAATGAGCAGTAATTGAGGTTGAAGAAGGGCGTGCAATATTGGGTACCTCCAATCTTTTGGTTTACCACATGGTGACGGTCAATACCTCTATGATTAACAAAAGCCCAGTGAGTCCTCAGGCCAAAAGCCCTCATAGAGGTGAGAGAACAAATCTTTAGTGACGTCAACGGCTCCTGAAAGTTAACTACGGAAGGACCGACAACCACCTGACACCAAGGCTCTGTAAATAAGATATATCAGAATATCAACAGTGGCCCCTAGGGAATAAAAATGGTGTACAACTCACAGGAAATGATGTGTGGGTCTGGAAACAAGTGTGAATGTATCAAGCCAACTGCCAGATGAGACATCTAGCGTCCAGAGTGAAAGCACTAAAGAGAGTAGGCCAAATGCAAGAGTAGGCACTGGTGAACAAAAACAGACAGAGGTCCAAAGGGCTTCCCATCTGATAGTCAAGGAAGTATTGGAAGAAACACATGGCTCAGGGCACAGGCTGGAGTGGGGGGACGAGTAGAGGAAAGGGTATTATGATAGGATTCCTTAGGTTTGGAAGAGGGTCCTTAAAGGGAGAAAACCCTAGGAGGGATCTCAGTGGGGTCTCCAGGGAGTTTCCTCTGACACAGAGAACTCTCTGGCCTCCTGGGGTTCTGCAATTTGAGACCCCTCCGAACATGCACTCACCCTAAGACTGGGCCTAGCCTTTGTGAACTCTTCCTAAGGGGAGAAGGAGGCACGACTACTGTCCCCCAGCTCCTTGTCAATCTCCTGTCTGAAGTCCTAAAGATACAGTGAGCAGCGGCCATCTCTGGAGGTATCCAGGGCCCTTTGAGTTTGAGGCCTCCCCTTGCTGCCTATCTGATCCTGATACAAGATTGGCCATCAGAGGAGGTTTCAGTTCTCTGTCCGTCACCGTGTGCCGGGTGTTGGGTGTGCAACATGACATTCTGCTTTTTGGGTTAACTGCTAGCTGTTCTCAGAAGCCTGCTCACATGACCATATCAGGAGCAGGAAATTGTGCACCCTCTAAGAGGCACAGGTGGAAAGGATACCCACTGCAAGGAAATGATCATTATGGCCAGCATGAGACAAAGGCTGGACAATCCACACCTTGAAAAGTCCACTCAGTCGTGGCTAAACACATTCTACCAGCCCGCTCCTATCTCAAAGTGAACAGGGCAGGGGAGAGCTTAATCAGAGAGGAGGTGGTCCTGGGACAAAGGCCCAAGATGTCTACCTTTGACACCTGACAAACCAGGGTCATCCATGGCCAGTCACGGACAGAGGCCTGCACCGCAGAAGCTGGTCATGGAGGCAAACAAATTCCCAGTGGAGGTGCCAGCTCAGCATGAGAGAGTCCCTACACTGAAGTGTGGGAATCAATTGGAACGTCTGGTAGAAACTTAGGTCACAGCATCCTAGGTGACCCAGTCGGCTGGAATAGAGCTTTGAACCAGATCCTTACTTGGTCCACACCCTGATGCTCAGCCCACAATACTCCGAATTGGATCAACTACTCCCAGTCAGTTGCAAAGTCCTGGTCATGACAAGCAGAATGAACCGATGATGGGGAGACTTTATGAGGATGAAGCCACAGAATGCACTCAACAACTACTAGGTAGCAGGCAGCACCACTGCCATCATCTTCTTTGGCATCTACCCCTACCGAATCTTTATCAATCACATGACACCATCCTTCCCGATCCCCTCTGTTATTCCGAAGGTGACCCTGCCTCATCAGTGGAACATTTGGCCTCGTCACTTCTATCCTCCCTTCCTCCGGGCGCATCATCTGGTGTCCCATGTGGAGAAGGTCTGGTGTAGCCTTGAGGAGTTGTTTGGGGCTGCCTAGGAAGGATCAGAGTGGTGGCCTGGCCTGGCTAACACTGACTCAGGACACCTCGTGGTAGCTTCAATTTCCTTTTGGCGGATTGTGGCCAGAGCCTTCGTGGTGAGAGCAGAGCCACCTCTGCACGAACTTGAAGGGGTCCAATTCGTGAATTCCAGGGAAAACAGGGATACATGGTGGTTCACCAAGTGCCTTCAGTGAAATGAGCCAGGCCGTGAGCCACCAGCACCTGGTTGCCCGGTGACCCGTGTTCCAAGTTCTATTGGTCTTCACTGTCAAGGAAGTGACGTTGTAGCATGCATACCTGACTTGTGCCCTCTACTGATGGAAATCGACGCTAAAAATCCCACTGGGTTGCCAAATTAGCAGCTCTCACAGCATCACATACATACCCGAACAGAGTGACAGCAATCCACCCCAGTACACAGGAGCCGGAGAAGGCCTGGATTCAGCCACGTCCACAGCTTTCAGCACACTGAGATGGTTTCACACATGGATCCTCCGTCTTCACCACTTTATCACCCATCACCCTGGACAAGTCAACGAGGGTTTCTCGGTCACTCAACTGCAACCTGGTGGAGCAGCATACCCTCTGAGACATAGGTTTCTGCAGGGGTTAGGTATATAAAAGGTTGTTGTTGTTGTTGTTGGGGACTCTCATTACCCACTCCTTGGCATCAGTCACCCTATTACCTTCTCTCTCATTACACAGGGTCTCATCACTTCTCTCTCTACCTCCTAACTCACAACACCAGTGCTACCTCCTGACCTTCCTGACTGCTTTCACCTGCACTTGGGAGTCCTCTAGCCCTTTCCTGCCTCTTCACCTCCCATCACTTTCCTGCTTCTTGATCTCACCCAACACACATTCCTTATACTTGAATTCTCTTCTCAGTTGTCCTTTCACCTCTGCCAATTTTCATGACCACAGGCACTCAGACAAACACGTGGGCACAAATGCTCATCACAGAACCATCCACAGAAGTCAAAAGAAGCAAACATTGCAAATGTCTGTCCAGAAATGATTAAATCATCCTAATACAGTATACATATGATACCTTTCACTCATCGAAAGGAATTTCCAAGTAACGCACCGTCCACATTGATGAGCATCAAAAATATCGATGACTAAATGACAGGTGTCAGACATTAAAAGCCATGTACCATAAGATGCAATTTACATGAAAAATCCAGAGTGGGTAAATCCACTGACACACACACAGTGAAGTATGGGTATACCGGGGCTGCAGGGGGCATAGGGGAGAGAGGGAAGTTCTTGACTACCAAGGTTCTGACCAGCCCGATGGTCTTGCTCTGCTAGTAAACCTGCCATTGTCTGCCAACCTTCTGATGGTAGTTAAAGGCAACAAACGGTATAGTTGACAATCATTCAAACAAGGGAACTTATTGTATGTGAGATCGAAACCCAGTATTGGACACAACAATCAAGGAAACTTAAAACAGAAAAGTCAACGTAAGCTGCACTTGAAGTAAATGCACAGTCAATGACAAACCAGATATCGTGACACAAGACTCATTGCTCCCTCCCAGTTCAGGGAAAGGTATGCCATGTGCTCAAGCTCAGGGTAGCTCACACGAATGCTGAAGGAGGTGCTGGGGCTGCTACTGCCACTGCCTCAGCCTCTTGAGCACTGTATTATTTCTGTAGTGCTGCTCTAAGACAAATACCAAAAGGCAATGGTTTGATAAATAGGAATCTGTCCTCTCACAATCTTTGAGACAAGAAGTATTCCAAGTTGAAAGTGCTAGCTAGGGACTGGGCGAAGGCTTCTTGATAGTGGGCTTCAGTTCTGCCTCCTGTTCCAGGTCCACATGAGCTAGAGGCATCTCCTATGCAAGGCAACTGCTGGCATCTCAGTTTGATGAGAAGGAGGTCTGCAGGGAAAGAGGGACCACGCCATTGTCAACAGGCAAGACAGCCGACTTCGGGTTCAAGTAAAAAAAAAAAAAAATGTTTCCAATCCACTGTTTCTCTGGATGCGGGACAGAGAAGGGTCATAGTCTGAAACAGCAAAAAGAACCACCAGATATGTAGGGGATGTGGCTCAGACTGGGAAGCACAGGCTTCAGTGAATGTGGCAGGAGACACACAACTGCTTCCAGCAGTAACCAATTCTCCATTTATTGAGCAGTATTTGAGGCTGAAGAAGAACTTCCAATATTGGGCACCTCCGATCTTTTGGTTTACCACATAGTCACGGTCAGTACCTGTATGACTAACAAAAGCCCAGTGACACCTCAGGCCACAAGCCCTTGTAGAGGTGAGAGAACAAAAGTTTAGTGATGTCAACAGCTCCTGAAAGCTAACTACGGCAGGACCGACAACCACCTGCCACCAAGGCTCTGTGAATAAGATATATCAGAATATCAACAGTGGCCTCTGGGGAATAAAAATGGTGTCCACGTCACAGGTCACGATGGTGTGTCTGGACACAAGTGTGAATGGACTGTCTAGCCAACTGCCAGATGAGACATCTAGGGTCCAGAGTGAAAGCACTAAAGAGGGTAGGCCAAATGGAAGAGCAGGCAATGTTGAACAAAAAGGGAAATACATCCAAAGGGCTTCCGCTCCGATAGTCAAGGAAGTATTAGAAGAAACAAATGAAACGGGGCCAAAGCTGGAGTGGGGAATTGAGTAGAGGAAAGGGTTTTGAGAGAGCATTCCTTAGGGTTGGAAGAGGGTCCTTATAGGGAGAAAACCCTAGGAGGGATCTCAGTGGGGTCTCCAGGGAGTTGCCTCTGACCCAGAGAACTCTCTGGCCACCTGGGATTCTGCCGTTTGAGACCCCTCCGAACATGCACTCACCGTAAGTCTGGGCCTAGCCTTCATGAACTCTTCCTAAGGGAATAAGGAGGCATGACTGCCGTCACCCAGCTCCTTGTCTATTTCCTGTTGGAAGTCCTAAAAATACAGTGAGCAGCGGCCATCTCTGGAGGTATCCAGGGCCCTTTGAGTTTGAGGCCTCCCCTTGCTGCCTATCTGATCCTGATACCAGATTGGCCATCAGAGGAGGTTCCAGTTCTCTGTCCATCATCGTGTGCGGGGTTTTGGGTGTGCAACATGACATTCTGCTTTACGGGTTAACTGCTAGCTGTTTTCAGAACCCTACTCATATGGCCGTATCAGGAGCAGGAAATTGTGCACCCTCTTAGTTGCACAGGTATAAAGGAAGACCCACTGGGAGGAACTGATCATTATGGCTGGCATGATACAAAGGCTGTACAATCCAAACCTCGTAAAGTCCCCTCAGTCGTCGCTAAACACATTCTACCCGCCGTCTCCTATCTCAAAGTGCACAGAGCAGTGGAGAGCTTAAGCAGATAGGAGGAGGTCGTGGGACAAGGGCTCAAGATGTCTACCTCTGACACCTGAAACTCCAGGGTCATCCACGGCCAGTCACTGACAGAGGCCTGCACCGCAGTGGCTGGTCATGGAGGCAAACAAATTCCCAATGAATGTGCCAACTCACTGTGAGACAGCCCCTACCCTAAAGTGTTTGAGTCAATTGGAATCTCTGGTAGAAACATAGGTCTCAGCATCCTAGGTGACCAAGTTGGCTGGAATGGAGCTTTGAACCAATCCTTACTTGGTGCACACCCTGATGCTCAGCCCACAATACACCCAACTGGATCAACTATTCCCAGTCAGTTTCAAAGTCCTGGTCATCACCAGCAGAATGAACCAATGATGGGTAGAAATCATGAGGATGGAGCCACGGAATGCCCTCAACAACTACTAATTAGAAGGCAGCACCTCTTCCATCATCTTCATCGGCACCTTCCCCCTACCAAGTCTTTATCTATCACATGACACCCTCCTTCGTGATCCCCTCTGTTAGTCTCAAGGTGAGCCTGCCTCATCGTCAGAATATTTGGCCTCATCACTTCTGTCCTCCCTTCCTCCTGGCCCCTCATCTGGTGTCCCATGAGAGCAAATCTGGATCAGGATTGCTTTAAA
>NW_006922377.1:499852-500373 GCF_000298275.1 Orycteropus afer afer | reverse complement strand
AAATACATAAAAGTGTTGCTTCACATCCTACATCGGTGAGTAGTGACTGGGGTCTTAAAAGCTTTCAAGCAGTCATCTAAATGCAGCTAATGGTCCGCTAGCATTGGAAGTGAAGAAGAATGCGCACGCACACAGACACACAGACACACACACACACACACAAAAGGCCATTTAGAAGCAATCAACCATAAGACACAATGGCCCTCAAGACTAGAAGGACTGGATAGTGCCCAGCTACCAATGCCAACCACTCAGAAAAGGATCAAATCTGGAGATACTGGATAGAGTGGGAGGGAAAACGTGGAACAAAATCCAAAACCTCAATAATGACTAGAATTACTGGTCAGGTGAAATCTGGTGAGACTCCCAATACTATGCCCCTGAAGTACATTTGGCGCCTGGAATAAAACTCACACCCAGGGGCTCACTCTCAGCCCAATAGTTAACAAGATGTACATGCAGATCACTCAAACCAGGATGCAGCACCCACACACTCAATGGTAATACATCCCTTAGAGCAA
>NW_006922377.1:478628-480378 GCF_000298275.1 Orycteropus afer afer | reverse complement strand
CTGTTGACAATGTGATGGTCCCGCGTTCCCTGCAGACCTTGGGCTCGTCAACTTGAGCTGCCAGCAGCTTCCTGCCATAGGAGATGCCTCTAGCTCATGTGGACCTGGAACAGGAGGCAGAAGAGAAGTCCACGATCGAGAAAGCCTTCGCCAAGCCCCTAGCTAGCACTTTCAACTTGGAGTACTACTTGTCTCAACAATTGTAAGAAGACAGATTCCTGTTTCTCAAACTATTGCCTTTGGGTACTTGTCTTAGAGCAGCATGAGAGAACCAATACACTGCTCTAGAGGCAGAGGCAGAGGCAGCCCCAGCACCTCCTTCAGCATTCTTGTAAGCGACATGCAACTTGACCCCACGGCCTGCCTTTTCCTGACCTAAGACTGGAGCTATGATTCTCATATCACATTATCTGTTTTGTCATTGACTTTGTGTTTACTCCAAGTGCAGCTTACGTTGACTTTTCTATGTAAATTTCCTTGATTGTTTAGTCAAATACTGGTTTTTGATTTGACATACAATGAGGTCCCTTGTTTGAATGATTGTCTAATGTACCGTTTGCTGCCTTTACCTACGGTCTCAAGGTTGGCAGCCATCAGAATGTCTACTAGCAGAGCAAGGCCATTGGCCCAGACAGAAACTTGGTACTCGAGAACTTCCCTCTCTCCCCTCGGCCACCTGCAGTCCCTGTCTGTGTTGGTGGATTTACCAACTCTGGATTTTTCATTCAAATGGCATCCTATGGTACATGGCTTTTAGCGTCTGACATCTGTCACTTAGTCATTGATATTTTTGATGCCCGTTAATGTGGCCCGTATGTTTGTCGGAAATTCCTTTTGATGAGTGAACGGTATCATAGGTATGCTTTATTGGGTTGACTTCATCATTTCAGGAGAGACATTTGGAAAGTTTGCTTCTTTTGACTTCTGTGGATGGTTCTGTGATGCACATTTGTGCCCACGTGTTTGTCTGCGTCCCTGTGGTCATGAAAATTGGCAGGGGTGGAAGGACAACTGAGGAGAAATTTCAAGTATAAAGAATGTGTGTTGGTTGAGATCAAGAAGCTGGAAAGTGATGGGAGGTGAAGAGGCAGGAAAGGGCTGGAGAACTCCCAGGTGTAGGTGAAATGAGTCAGGAGGTTCAGGGGGTAGCATTGTTGTTGTGAGTTAGGAGGTCGAGAGAGATGTACTAAGACCCTGTGTAATAAGAGAGAAGGTCCTAGGGTGATGAACAACAAGGAGTGGGTAATGAGAGTCCCCAACCATGACAAAAAACTTTTATATACCTACCCCCCCTGGGAAACATATGTCTTACGCACTATGCTGCTCCACCAGGTTGCAATTGTGTGCCCGAGAGACACTAGTTGACTTGTCCAAGGTGATAAAGTGGTGTAGACGGAGGATCCATGTGTGAAGCCATCTCAGTGTCCTGAAAGCTGTGGACCTGGCTGAACCCAGGCCTTCTCTGGCTCCTGTGGAGTGTGGTGGATTGCTGTCACTGTGTCCGGGTACAGACATGGTGATGGGAGAGCCACAAATTTGGCAACGCAGGCAGATTTTTAGCAAGGTTTTCGGTCTGGAGGGGGCACAAGTCAGGGTATGCAGGCTATGATGTCACTTCCTTGACAATGGAGACGAATAGAAATTGGAACACGGGTCACCGGGCAACGAGATGCTGGCGGCTCACTGCCTGACTCATTTCACTGAAGGCACTTGGTGAAGCACCACGTATCACTGTTTTCTCCAGAATTCA
>NW_006922377.1:475237-478258 GCF_000298275.1 Orycteropus afer afer | reverse complement strand
CCATATTTGCCATGTACCATAGATGCACCCTCTGCGGTGCAGGATTCTGTCACTGACTGGCGGTGGATGACCCTGGTTCATCAGTTGTCAGAGGTAGACATCTTGAGCCCTTTTCCCAGGACCTCCTCCTATCTGCTTAAGCTCTCCTCTTCCCGGTGCAGTTTGAGATAGGTGAGGGCTGGTAGGTTGTGTTTAGCCATGACTGAGTGGACTTTTCGAGGTTTGGATTGTCCGGCCTTTGTCTCATGCTGGCCATAACAATCATCTCCTCCAAATGCGTCTTTCCTTTCCACCTGTGGTCTAAGAGGGTGCACACATTCCTGCTCCTGAGAAGGCCATGTGAGTAGGTTTCTGAGGACAGGTAGCAGTTAACCCATAAAGCAGAATGTCATGTTGCACACCCAACACCCAGCACATGCTTACAGACAGGGAACTGAACCTCCTCTGATGGCCAATCTGGGACCAGGATCGGATAGGCAGCAAGGGGAGGCCTCAAATCCAAAGGGCCTTGGATACCTCAAGGGATGGACGCTGGTCACTGTATATGCAGGATTTCGGACAGGAAATAAACAAAGACCAGAGGGATGGCAGTCGTGCCTCCTTCTCCCCTGATAATACTTTCCGAAGGCTCGGCCCAGACTTAGGATGAATGCATGTTCAGAGAGGTCTCAAATCTCAGCAAATCCAGGTGGCCAGAGAGTGTCCTGGGACAGAGGCAACTCCCTGGAGACCCCACTGAGATCTCTCCTAGGGTTTTCTCCCTTTAATACCCTCTTCCTACCCTAAGGAATCCTATATCAAAACCCTTTCCTCTACTCGACTCCCCACTCCAGCCTTGGCCCTGTGCCAACTGTTTCTTCCAATACTTCCTTGACTATCAGAGGGGAAGCCCTGTGGACGTCTTTCCCTTGTTCTTCAGCATTGCCTACTCTTCCATGTGGCCAATTCTGTTTAGTGCTTTCACTCTGGATGCTAGATGTCTCATCTCTCAGTTAGCCTGACAGTCTGTTCACACTTGTTTCCACACACACACATCCTGACCTGTGAGGGAGACACCTCTTTTATTCCCCAGAGGCCACTGTTGATACTCTGATATATCTTATTCACAGAGCTTTGGTGTCAGGTTGTTGTCGGTCCTGCCGTAGTTAACTTTCAGGAGCCGTTCACATCACTAAACCTTTGTTCTCCTACTTCCACGAGGGCTTGTGGCCTGAGGACTCACTGGGCTTTTGTTCGTCATACAGGTATTGACCATTACTATGTGGTTAACCCAAAGATCGGAGGTGCCCAATATTGGAAGTCCTTCTCCAACTTCAAATACTGCTCATTAAATGGAGAATTGGTTACTATAGGAAGCAGTTGTGTGTCTCCTGCCACATTCACTGAAACCTGGGCTTCCCAGTCTGAGCCACAACCCCCGACGTGTCTGGTAGTTCTTGTTCCTGTTTCAGATTATGACCCTTCTCTGTTCCACATCCAGAGAAACAGTGGATCAGAAACTTTTTTTTTTTTTACCTGAACCAGAGGTCTGCTGTGTTGCCTGTTGACAATGGGATGGTCTTGCTTTCCCTGAAGACCTTGGGCTCGTCCACCTGAGCTGCCAGCAGCTGCCTTCCATGGGATATGCCTCTAGCTTTTGTGGACCTGGAACAGGAGGCAGAAGTGAAGCCCAGATTGAGAAGCCTTCACACATCCCCTAGCTAGTACATTCAACTTGGACTACTACTTGTCTCAATGATTGTAAGAGGACAGATTCCTGTTTCTCAAACTATTGCCTTTGGGTATTTGTCTTAGAGCAGCACTACAGAACCAATACACTGCTCTAGAGGCAGAGGCAGAGGCAGAGGCAGCCCCAGCACCTCCTTCAGCATTCTTGTAAGCGACACTGAACTTGAGCCCATGGCCTGCCTTTCTCTGACCTGAGACGCGAGCTATCAGTCTCATATCATGTTAATTTGTTTGTCATTGACTTCGCGTTTACTCCAAGTGCAGCTTACGTTGACTTTTCTGTGTAAAGTTTCCTTGATTGTTTAGTCAAATACTGGTTTTCGAGCTGACATACAATGAGGCCCCTTGTTTGAATGATTGTCAAGTGTACCGTTCAGTGCGTATACCTACTGTCTCAAGGTTGGTAGCCATCAGAATGTCTACTAGCAGGGCACAGCCATTGGTCCAGACAGAAACTTGGTACTAGAGAACTTCCCTCTATCCCCACTGCCCGCTGTAGTCCCTGTATACCCATACTTCACTGTCTGTGTTAGTGGATTTACCAACTCTGGATTTTTCATTGAAATTGCATCCTATGGTACATGGCTTTTAGCGTCTGACATCTGTCACTTAGTCATTGATATTTTTGATGTTTGTTAATGTGGCCCATTTGTTACTCGGAAATTCCTTTCAATGAGTGAACGGTATCATAGGTATGCTGTAATGGGTTGACTTCATCATTTCCGGAGAGACATTTGGAAAGTTTGCTTCTTTTGACTTCTGTGGATGGTTCTGTGATGTGCATTTGTGCCCACGTGTTTCTCTGCGTGCCTGTGGTCATAGAAAATTGTCAGGGGTGGAAGGAAAAATGAGGAGAAAATTCAAGTATAAGGAATGTGTATTGGTTGAGATCAAGAAGCTGGAAAGTGATGGGAGGTGAAGAGGCAGGAAAGGGCTGGAGAACTCCCAGGTTTAGGTGAAAGGAATCAGGAGGTTCAGGAGGTAGCATTGGTGTTGTGATTTAGGAGGTCACAAGGGATGTGCTGAGACCCTGTGTAATGGGAGAGAAGGTACTAGGGTGAGGAACAACAAGGAGTGGGTAATGAGAGTCCCCAACAACGACAAACATCTTTTATATACCTAACACCCTTGGAAACGCTTGTCTTAGGTGCTATGCTTCTCCACCAGTTTGCAATTGAGTGCCCGAGAGACACTCGTTGACTTGTCCAGGGTGATAAATTCGTGTAGATGGAGGATCCATATGTGAAGCCATCTCAGTGGACCTGGCTGAACCCAGGCCTTCTCTGGCTCCTG
>NW_006922377.1:473292-475033 GCF_000298275.1 Orycteropus afer afer | reverse complement strand
AAGGCACTTGGTGAACCACCACGTATCGCTGTTTTCTCCTGAATTCACGATTTGGACCCTTTCAAGTGGGTTCAGAAGACTGCTACGGCCTCACCCCTGAAGACTCTTCCTGCCATACACCAGAACAAAGTTGAAAGTACCACAGGGTGTCCTAAGTCAGTCTGATCCAGGCCAGGCCACCACTCTGATCCCAACCAGGCAGCTCCAAACCACTCCTCATGGCTACACCAGACCTTGTCCTCGTGGGACATCAGATGAGGAGCCGGGAGGAAGGGAGGACACAAGTGATGAGGCAAAATGTCCTGACCATGAGGCAGGCTCACCTTGGGACTAACAGAGGGCATCAGGAAGGGGGGTGTCATGTGATCAATACAGACTCGGTAGCGGTAGGTGCTGATGAAGATGATGGCAGTGGTGCTGTCTCCTGGCTAATAGTTGTGGAGGTCATTCCGTGGCTCCATCCCAATGATGCCTCCCCATCATGGGATCATTCTGCTGGTCATGAGCAGGACTTTGCAACTGGCTGGGAGTAGTTAATGAAATTGGGTGTACTGTCGGCTGAGCATCAGGGTGTGGACGAAGTCAGGATCTGGTTCAAAGCTCCATTGTGGACAAACTGGTCACCTAGGATCTGGGACCTAAGTTTCCACCAGAGGTTCCAATTGACTCCCATAATTCAGGGTAGAAGCTGTCTCAGGCTGAGCTGGCACCTTCACTGGGATTTTGTTGGCCTCCATGACCACCATCTGTGGTACAGGCCTCTGTCACTGACTTCCAGTGGATGACCCTGGTTCATCAGTTGTCAGAGGTAAACATATTGAGCCCTTGTCCCAGGACCTCCTCCGATCTGCTTAAGCTCTCCTCTTCCCTGTGCAGTTTGAGATAGGAGAGTATTGGTAGAATGTATTTAGCCACGACTGAGTGGACTTTTCGAGGTTTGGATTGTCTGGCCTTTATTTCATGCTGACCATAATCATCATCTCCTCCAAATTGATCTTTCGTTTCCACTTGTGGTCTAAGAGGGTGCACACTTTCCTGCTCCTGAGAAGGTCATGTGAGTACGTTTCTGAGGAGAGGTAGCAGTTAACCCATAAAGCAGAAGTTCATGCTGCATACCCAAAACCCAGCACATGGTGTCGGATAGGGAACTGAATCTTCCTCTGATGGCTAATCTGGTACCAAGATCAGATAGGCAGCAAGGGGAGACCTCAAACCTAAAGGACATTGGATACCTCAAGAGATGGCCGCTGCTCACTCTATCTGCAGGACTTCGGACAGGAGATAGACAAAGAGCAGAGGGACAGCAATTGTGCCTCCTTCTCCCCTGAGTAAGACTTCTCGAAGGCTCAGCCCAGATTTAGGGTGAGTGCAGCAAACCCAGGTGGCAAGAGTCCTGGGACACAGGCAACTCCCTGGAGACCCCACTGAGATCTCTCCTAGGGTTTTCTCCCTATAAGGACCCTATTCCTACCCTAAGGAATCCTATTTCAAAACCCTTTCCTCTACTCGACTCCCCACCACAGGCTTGGCCCTGTGCCATATGTTTCTTCCAATACTTCCTTGACTATCAGAGGGGAAGCCCTGTGGGCGTCTTTCCCTTGTTCTTCACCATTGCCTACTCTTCCATGTGGCCTACTCTCTTAGGTGCTTTCACCCTGGACGCTAGATGTATCAACTCTCAGTTGGCTTGACAGTCCGTTCACACTTGTTTCCACACACACACATGCTGACCTGTGAGGGA
>NW_006922377.1:459374-472213 GCF_000298275.1 Orycteropus afer afer | reverse complement strand
GTGTAAGCTACCCTGAGCTTGAGCCCACGGCCTGCCTTTCCCTGACCTGAGACAGGAGCTATGCGTCTCATATCACGTTATCTAGTTTGTCATTGACTTCACGTTTACTCCAAGTGCAGCTTACGTTGACTTTTTTGTGTAAAGTTTCCTTGATTGTTTAGTCAAATACTGGTTTTCGAGCGGACTACAATGAGGTCCTTTGTTTGAATGATTGCCAAGTGTACCATTCGGTGCATTTACCTACCTTCGCAAGGTTGCCAACCATCAGAATGGCAGGTGCAGAGCAAGGCCATCAGCCCAGACAGAAACTTTGTAGTCAAGAAGTCCCCTCTCTCCCCTCTCCGCCCTGCAGCCAATGTATACCCATACTTCACTGTTTGTGTTGATGGATTTACCCACTCTGGATTTCTCATTCAAATGGCATCTATGGTACATGGCTTTTAGTGTCTGACGTCTGTCACTTAGTTATCAATATATTTGATGCCCGTCAAGGTTGCCCATGTTTTACTCGGAAATTCTTTTCAATGAGTGAACGGTATCATAGGTATGTTGTATTGGGTTGACTTCATCATTTCTGGACAGACATTCAGAAAGTTTGCATCTTTTGACTTCTGTAAATGGTTCTGTGATGAGCGTTTGTGCCCACGTGTTTGTCTGTGTGCCTGTGGTCATGAAAATTGGCAGAGGTGGAAGGAAACCCGAGGAGAGAATTCAAGTATAAGGAATGTGTGTTGGTTGAGATCAAGAAGCAGGAAAGTGATGGGAGGTGAAGGGTGGGAAAGGGCTGGAGAACTCCAAGGTGCAGGTGAAAGAAGTCATGAGAGTGAGGAGGTAGCACTGATGTTGTGAGTTAGGAGGTCAGGGTTCCACTGGGCAACCCATCTCCCAGATGACTAGGACTGGCAAGTGGTTTGCTTTTTCCCTCGATAATGAACAAAGAGAGCGCCACCAGCCCCATCTAAAACACATATCCATCTAGCAGAGGTGACAGAGCTCCAAGGAGACCACCCTGGGCTTGAAATCTGACCCCAGAGAGCCCCACACCATCAGCACATAGGCCTCATCTGTGGACACATCTGTCCCAGCTGCGGGGAGGTCTCCAAGGCAGGCCCTGCTCCCACCAGCCACCATTGGGCCGGAGCCACGTCCGTCAGTGGCACATGCCCAATGAGAGGTGAACTGGCACGCATGGTATGTAGCAGTTGCAGGCACATGGCCCTCAGGGGCCTGCAGCACCTGCTTGAGATTTGGCCTGGCAATGCACTGCTCTTGCAGCTCCACCGTCTCTGGGTGCTTGTGGAGGGGGATCCGCAGGCTAGAAGGGGGTAAGAGGCCGGCCTTGTGTGGGCGCTGAATGTGCTCCGTGCACATCCTTGTCCAGCACCTAAGCTGCGCTGTGCAGAAGGGGGGTGCCAGGCCTGAGCACGCCGCCGCCACTGCCGCCGCCTGGTGAAGGTGGGCACGCTGGGTACCTGGACTTGAGGTGAGTGTGCAGCCTCGGAGGAGACGCCCACTGGGAGCCCGGTTTCACAACAGTGCCGACCCTCCACCGTGACTCCCCAGTCCTTCCCCTCTGCCGTACCTCCCCTCCCCCCTTCCCAGCCCAGGTAATTGTGCATGAGGTGTGTCCAGTGGGGGTGCCAGGGTGAAGTGGGCAAGGGGCGGCAGCCAGGCAGATACTGGTTAGTGGACTCAGAGGGGTAGGCATGGGGGCTCAGGCCGAGTCTGGGTCTCTGGATGCAGGTCCTGCGTCTGGAAGGGGCAGGTGGCCAGGGCGTGGATACCAGGGCTGAGGAATGCCATCTTATCCTGGCTGAGTGGTTTTCTTTTTTCTTTTTTTTCTTTTTTTTTTTGACCTGAAAAGCTGCGGGAGTGCCATGGCAGAGATCGCGACATCCGGGTCCTGTGTCCTGTGGGGGAACTAGCAACCTTGCCCAAAGGGCGGTGCCTAGCCTCCGAGGGAGGAAGAAGAAAGACACTTGGCCAGCATTGGGGCTTCTGACACTGGAGATGATGGATGGGGGGCCGTGCCTTCCCAGGGCCACCTGCAATCCACATGGAGGCGTGGGGGCCACACCTGGTAGTGAGATCTGCTTGGCTTGGGGAGGCACCCCTTGTGCTCACTGGCTCCTCACACCTGGTAGGCCCTGTGTGGAGAGGACTCCTGTCCAAGCCCGGTCCAATGTTATTGGAACCTTGGCTATCCAGGGCCAGTCACAGGGTGGTGGAAGGTTGGACAGTTCCCAAGAAATGACTCCCCACACCGTAAGGAAGACGTGGCTTCACTCACACAGCCCAGCCCAAGAGCTTGGCTCTTGTCTGGGGAGGAAGCTGGGAAGTGTCCCCGGTTGGGATCAGGAGGGCCTGTGGGCAAGGTGATATTTGAGTTACAGTGCTTGAAGGGCATGTCATGGAATGCCATGGCAGGATGGGCACTACAGGCAGAAGGGACGGGGCACCGACAGGGTGCTCGGGTTTGGCTGGACTGGGCATGCTTGGAAAAGCCCTGGGTATGGCAGGAAAGGCAGTGGGGCCACATGCTGGGGACTGTGGGAATCTGGGGGCACAGAGCCAGCCTCAGCCTCCTCTTCAAAATGGGAGGACACACTGGCAACTGTGTGACGGGAGGTGGGAATGGGCGAAAGGTAGA
The DNA here is from genome assembly GCF_000298275.1 of Orycteropus afer afer. NCBI lineage: Eukaryota > Metazoa > Chordata > Mammalia > Tubulidentata > Orycteropodidae > Orycteropus > Orycteropus afer. Next base: position 469,563 of record NW_006922377.1, on the reverse strand, counting down.
GCTTGCAAGGCCCCGGGGCTGTCCTCTAGGCACCTGATACTTCTCGGCGGGTCGTGGAACACCACCCTCGAGGACCTGTTCACCCAGTGACGTGGACACTTGGGAGCAGTCCCCGTGAAGGCTTAGCGTGTCCATCTTGCTGGTGAGCACGGTATTGGAGGTCAGACCACACGCCCAGGAAGACGGTCCATTGGACTACGATGGTGTGAAATAATAGCTGCGGTGTCAGCTGGGGGATGCACTTAACCTTGCAAAGAGAAAACACAGAGGCAACACTGACTGCCTGGTCACTTCAAACAGGGAAGTGGCCCCTTTGATCGGAATCAGAGTTTGGCAGTCTGTCTTGAGGTTCCTCCTATGAGCTCCCCAGAGGTGCACAGGGGCCTCTGGTCTTGACAGGGCCGGCTCTCCTGCTTCTCCCTCTCGGTAGGCTTCCTTGCCTTCCCAAACCTCCTTTCTTGGGCTGGGACTCTTGGAAGCCCCAAAAGTCTCTGCAGACTGGTGGCATGGGTGTTGTGAGGAGCAGAAACCTGCCTCAGCCAAATGCATCTGTGGGGTGTGCAGAGCCCAGTCACACATTCCAAGTGCAGGGTCAGCGAGAAAGATGAAGCCCCTCTACCAGTTGCAGCAATAGCAGTCACAATTCCGGCCTCAGACACGGCAACGACGGCACGGGTGGCGCAGGACCGGGCAGGGTGTCGTGAGTTCGTGACGAGGCTGCAGCCATTCCGCTGCATCCAACCATAGCAAGCTGGAGCCCCCAGGTTGGAGAGTGCCAGCCCGTGCACCTGGCACACAGCCAGCCACCTGTGTGTGGAGGCTCGTGTGTGCCTGTAACGCTGCACTGGTTCCCATAAAGCTTCCAGATTGAATGAGACAAGGAGTCACCTTTGAGAAATCAGCCAAGGAAATCTCTCTGGGTGGTCAGAGTCGCACTGGGCAGCCCATCTCCCAGATCATTAGGACTGGGGAGCGGTTTGCTTTTTCCCTCGATAATGAGAAAAGAGAGCACCACCAGCCCCATCTCAAACAGAGCCTCTAGCCAAGGTGATGGGGCTCCAAAGAGATCGCCCTGGGCTTGAAATCTGACTGCAGACAGCCCCTCGCCATCAGCTCACAGGCCTCATCTGAGGACAAAGCTGCCCCAGCTGTGGGAAGGTCTCCAAGGCAGGCCCCACTCCCACCAGCCGCCATTGGGCCGGGGCCGTGTCCGTCAGTGGCACACGCCCAATGAGAGGCGAGCTGGCATGCGTGGCATGTCGCAGTTGCAGTCGCGTGGCGCTCAGGGTCCTGCAGCGCCTGCTTGAGGTTTGGCCTGGCAATGCGCTGCTCTCGCAGGTCCACCGCCGCTGGGGGCTTGTCGAGGGGGATCCGCAGGGTAGCAGGTGTGAAGAAGCCGGCCTTCTGTGGGCGCCAAAGGTGCTCCGTGCACATCCTTGTCTAGCGCCTAAGTCTAAGCTGTGCAGAAGTGAGGTGCCTGTCTTGCGCATGCCGCCGTAGCCTCCACTGCCGCTACCTGGTGAAGGTGGGCACCCTGGGTGCCTGGACTTGAGTTGAGTGCGCGGCCTCCGAAGAGATGCCCACTGGGTGCCCGGTTCCGAGTCAATGCCGACCCTCCACCGCGACTCCCCAGTCCTTCCCCTCCACCGTGCCTCCCCTCCCCCCTTCCCTGCCCAGGTCATTGGGCATGAGGTGCATCCTGAGGGGGTGACACAGTGATGTGGGCAAGGGGCGACAGCCAGGCAGATACTGGTTAGTGGACACAGAGCAGTGGGAAGGGCGGGTAGCATGGGGGCTGGGGCCGAGTCTGGGGCTCTGGATGCCGGCCGGCCATGTGCCTAGAAGGGGTAAGTGGTCGGGGCATGGATAGCAGGGCTTAGGAATGCCATCTGATCATGGCTGGGTGTTTTTTTTTTTTTTTTTTAGGCCTGAAAAGGCTGCGGGAGTGCCCTGGAGGAGGTCACGGATTTCGGGTGCTGTGTCCTGTGGGGGAACTAGCGACCTAGCAGTAAGTGTGGTGCCTAGCCTCCGAGGGAGGAAGTGGAAAGGCACTTGGCCAGCACTGGGGCTTCTGACACTGGAGATGACAGATGGGGGAGCTGTGTCCACCATCAAGGTAACTGCACCAGCAAAGGTAAGTTTCACTAAGGTTCGTATCAATGTCACCAGCCTCCTTGTAACTGTAAGTCTCTAAAGGAAGTGGACCTAAGGTCACTGTCAGTTTGTGAAGCAACACCTTCACTGCAATTAGCTATGATCCATCTAGCTAAAGTCACTGCTGTGTGCCCAGCTTCGCTGTAACTGTAAATAGTTATGGAAAGTAAATGTAACTGAGCATACTGTCAGTATGACCAATATCATCCTAAGAGAAACAAGCTGATGTAAGTGTAGCTGAGGAAGCAGTCAGTCCCCTTTCATCACTGGAACTCTAAGCAGTTACCATAAGTTTAGGCATGGTCACTATGACGAGATTCACCGTAAGTGTAACTAGCTAATGGAAGACTAAGTAAAGCACTGTCATTGCATCCTGCCTCCCCATTATTGACTAATTAAAATACATCTCTCTCAGGGCAATTCAATGTCACCTGTGTCACTGTAAGTGTGACCAAGTCACCATAAGTATACCTAGCTAAGGTCAACCTATCCAAAGTGTGGTGGTCAACGTGGAGTTTCAACTTGGCTTGGCCTGGGTGAGTGGCTGGTCAGCTGAATGTAGTATTCCCCCTGATGAGACTGGTAGTGAACTCCAAGGTGGACTCCACTGTGAGTGGCTGAGCTGCTTTTGGGTATGTGGTCTGCTTCCCATATCTAAGAAACAGCTTTGGGAATTGTCTCCATCTTTTAGCATGCTAGAACCCTGCGTGTAAACAAATCGTTCTCCAGCCACCTGCCATGCTCTGCCCAACTTGGGACTTTCATTGGACTTGAATGAATGGCCTGCCCTGTGGTTTGGTAAAATCATTGCTGTGCCTCCTGACTTGTCTACTTTGGACTTTTCAGCCTCAACACTCAAAAGCTGTGTGAGTGCAGAGACCCTCTAGCTCCAGTGGGCCAGGAAGAAGACACACATCTGAAGCCAGTAACTGTAACTGGCTAACGTAACAATAGAGCTACGGTCACTGTTGCTGTGACTAGTGTCTCTAGAAGATTAACTATCTATGGTAAATTGAGTTTAGGTCATGGTCATGGTTACCAGCACCACCATAGCTGTCAGTAACAGAACTGTAGCTATGGTCACTCGTGTTGTGAACAGCACGATGGTAACTGAAACTAGGACAGGTAAGTGTAACTAATATCTTTGTCCCCATGGCCAGCATGATGGTAACTGTAACTAGCTATGATAAGGGTAAGTGAGGTAACTGTCACTGCAACAAGGGTTAACACACTCGTAACTAGGTGAAGTAGGTCTACCTAAGGTCCCTGTGAGTATGTAAACATCACCGTGTTCCGAGCTAAGGTCACTGTCTCAAATCACTGTCACTCTTACTAACATCACCCTAACTGAAACCAGCTAAGGTATGGGAGCCAAAATGCCCTATCATTGGGAACTGCATAGCCATCTCTTGAACAAATGCAAATGTAGCTGAGTTCACTTAGAGTGTGGCTAGTGTCACCATAAGGGTAACTAGGAAATGTAAGTGTAGCAGAGATCACTGTCAGTATGACCAGAGTCCCAGTAAGAGCAACTAGCTCATGGAAGCATATCTAAGGTAACACTAAGTGTGCCTACCATCAATGTAACTGTAATGATCAAAACTGAGTTTTTCTAAAGTCCCTGTCAGTGTCACCAGCATCAGCCTAAGTGTAACTAGCTAAGGTTAGTCTCAGTAAGGCACTCTCACTGTGTCTAGCATTACCCTGAATGTAACTAGCTAAGCTAAGTCTAATAAAATTCACCTTAATTTCATCTAGCTAATGTCAAGGTTTTCAGGTCACTCTCAGTGTGAACAGCATCACTGTAACTGGAATTAGTTAACATAAATTTGTCTAAGGTCACTGTAATTTTTGCCACCATTCCCATGTATTTAAGTAGCAAACATAAGTGAAGCAAGTCACTGTCATTGAGAGCAGGGTCACAATAAATGTAAGCCTCTAAAGCAAGTGTAGCTAGTGTGACATGTGTTTAACTAGGGAAATTAAGTGTAACAATAGTCACTGTCTTGAGCATCGTCAGCATCAATGTAGGTCGCTAAATCAAGAATAGCTTTGGTCACTATCACTGTGAACAGCACCACCTTAAGTGTAAGAATTTAAAATAAGTCTAGCTTAGGTCACTGTTCATGTTCCTAGAATCAGCATAAATATAACTAGCCCAGTTCAGTGTACTTAAGGTCAGTGGCAGTGTGACCAGTGTCACCATAAGTGTAAGTAGCATAGGTAATTGAAGATGAGGTCATGGTCTCTGTGACCAGCATCACCATAAATGTAAGGGGCTTAAGCAAGTGTAGCTAAGGTCACTGTCCCTGTGAACAGCACCAATGTAACTGTAACCAATTGCAATAAGTCTAGCTTAGGTCCCTGTCACTGTGACTAACAATCCAGTAAATGTCAGCAGCTTAGGTACGTTTAGGAAAGGTCATTGTCACTGTGACCAGCAACACGTTAACTGTAACTGGGAATGGAAAGTAAAGCTATGGACACTTTCAGTTTCAAAATGGTCATCGCAGTCATAACTAGCTAAAGTAATGTAGCTAAGGTGGCTGTCAGTGTGACCAGCATGGGCATCCCTGCAGTCAGTTAAGGTAAGAGTAAGGTCTTTCTCACTGTGACCGGCATTACCATATTTGTAGCTAGGTAATGTAAATCTAACCAAGGTCACTCTCAGTGTGTCCAGCATGACCGTGACTGGAAGTAGCTAAGATGAGTGTAGCTAAGTTCACTCTCAGTGTGACCAGTGTGACCATAAGTGGAAGTAGCAAAGAAGGAGGTCACTGTCAGTGTCACCAGAGTCAACCTACCAATATCTAATGTAAATATAGTGAAGGTCACTGTCACAGTGAGCAGCAACACCATAAATGTAACTAGCTAGACTAAGTCTCCTTATGGTCACCTACAGTGCGACGAACGTGACCGGAACTCTAACTAGACAACATAAGTATAGATAAGGTCTCTGGTGATGTGACCCGTGTGCTGTAAGTGAAACTGGGAGAGATAAGTCTAACAAAGATCACTGTTGTAGTGACCATCATCACCGTAAGTGTAATGAGCTAATGTGAGTGTAACGATGGTCACTGTCACTATAACTTGTGTCACCATAAGTGTAATTCGCTAAGGTAAGTGCTAGTAAGGTCTCTTTTGTTGGAACCAGTGTCAGTATAACTATAAGTAGTTAAGTGAAGGCAAAGTAAGGTGACTGTCCCATTGTCCACCATCAAGGTAACTGTACGGGCAAAGGTAAATGTCACTAAGGGTACGACCACTATGACCAGCGTCCTTCTAACTGTATCTCTCTAAAGGAAGTGGACCTAAGGTCACTGTCAGTTTGTGAAGCATCACCTTCACTGCAATTAGCTATGATCCATCTAGCTAAAGTAACTGCTGTGTGCCCAGCTTCGCTGTAACTGTAAAGAGTTAAAGAAAAGTAAGTGTAACTGAGGATACTGTCAGTATGACCAATATATCCTAAAAGTAACAAGCTGATGTAAGTATAACTGAGGAAGCAGTCAGTCCCCTCGTATCACTGTAACTCTAAGCAGCTACCATAAGTTTAGGCACGGTCACTATGATGAGATTCACCATAAGTGTTACTAGTTAATGGAAGACTAAGTAATGCACTGCCATTGCATCCTGCCTCCCCATTATTGCCTAATTAAAGTAAGTCACTCTCAGGGGCAATTCAATATCACCTGTGTCACTGTAAGTGTGACCAAGTCACCATAAATAAACCTAGCTAAGGTAAACCTATCCAAGGTGTGGTGGTCAACGTGGGGTTTCAACTTAGCTTGGCCTGGGTGAGTGGCTGGGCAGCTGAATGTAGTATTGCCCACGATGAGACTGGTAATGAACTCCAAGGTGGACTCCACTGTGAGTGGCGGAGCTGCTTGTGGATATGTGGTCTGCTTCCCATATCTAAGGAACACCTTTTGGAATTGTCTCCATCTTTTAGTAGGCTTGAACCCTGCTGTAACAAATCGTTGTCCAGCCACCTGCCATGCTCTGCCCAACTTGGGACTTTCAATGGACTTGAAGGAATGGCCTGCCCTGTGGTTTGGTAAAATCTTTGCTGTGCCTACTGACTTGTCTACTTTGGACTTTTCAGCCTCAACAGTCAGCTGTGTGAGTGCAGAGACCCTCTATCTTCAGTGGGCCAGGAGGAGGAGGCACATCTGTAGCCAGAGGGTGAGGTGTTTCCACGCAGCTTCTAGTCCTTCACACCTGGAATATGGATTTAAAGCCTCTAAATTGTAAGAATATCTGCTGCTTGGTTAAGCTATCTCATTTGTGGTATATTCTTGTCAGAGCAGCACCAGAAACAAAATAAAAGGATAGAGTTTCTGTCAGAAACATCAAAGTTACTGTAACTAGGTAAGATAAGTGTAATGGATAGCATTGTGAGTGTAACCAGGTTACAGTAAGTGTAACTAGCTAAGAGTATTTTACCTAAGGATGAGGTCATTGTGAGCCATATCCGTGTCCCTTAGGGAGCAAAGGTCAGTCTTACTACAGTCACTTTCACTGTCAACGGCATCTCCGTAAGTGTAACTAACGAAGATAACAGAAGCTAAGGTCACTGTCAATGTGTCCATAATCCCAGTAACTGTAACTGGCTAACGTAACAATAACAAGCTACAGTCACTGTTGCTGTGGCTAGTGTCTCTAGAAGATTAACTATCTGTGGTAAATTGAGTTCAGGTCACGATCATGGTTACCAGCATCACCATAGCTGTCAGTTAGTAACAGAATTGTAGCTATGTTCACTGATGTTGTGAACAGCATGATGGTAACAGTAACTAGGACAGGTAAGTCTAACTAAGGTGATTGTCCCTGTGGCCAGCATGACAGTAACTGTAACTAGCTATGATAAGTGTAAGGGAGGTAACTTTCATTGCAATAAGGGTCATCACGCTCGTAACTAGGTGAAGAAGATCTATCTCAAGTCCCTGTGAGTTTGTAAAACATCACCGTGTTCCGAGCTAAGGTCACTCTCTCAAATCACTGTCACTCTTACCAGCATCACCCTAACTGAAACCAGCTAAGGTATGGGAATCAAAATGCACTATCATTGGGAACAGCATTGCGATCACTTGAACAAGTGTAAATGAAGCTGAGGTCACTTACAGTGTGGTTAGTTTCACCATAGTGTAACTAGGAAAGGTAAGTGTAGCTGAGACCACTGTCCTTCTAACTGTATCTAACTGTATGACCAGAGTCCCAGTAACAGCAACTAGCTCATGGAAGCATACCTAAGGTAACACTAATTGTGCCTACCATCAATGCAACTGCAATGATCAAAACTGAGTTTTTCTAAGGTCACTGCCAGTGTCACCAGCATCAGCCTAAGTGTAAATAACTAAGGTTAGTCTCAGTAAGGCACTCTCACTGTGTCTAGCATCACCCTGAATGTAAATAGCTAAGCTGAGTCTAATAAATGTCACCCTAATTTCATTTAGCTAATGTCAAGGTTTTCAGGTCACTCTCACTGTGAACAGCATCACTGTAACTGGAATTAGCTAACATAAGTTTGCGTAAGGTCACTGTCATTTTTGCCACCATCCCCATGTTTTTAAGTAGCAAACATAAGTGAAGGAAGGTCACTGTCATTAAGAGCAGGGTCACCATAAACATAAGCCTCTAAAGCAAGTGTAGCTAGGGTCACATGTGTTTAACTAGCAAATGTAAGTGTAGCAAAGGTCACTGCCATCGTGTCCATCATCGGCATTAATGTAAGTCTCTAAATCAAGAATAGTTTTGGTCACTATCACTGTGAACAGCACCACCTTAAGTGTAAGAATTTAAAATAAGTCTAGCTCAGGACACTGTTCATGTTCCTAGAATCAGGGTAAACATAACTAGCCCAGTTCAGTGTACTTAAGGTCACTGTCAGTGTGACCAGTGTCACCATAAGTGTAAGTAGCATAGGTAAGTGTAGCTACAGTCATGGTCCCTGTGACCAGGATCACCGTAATTGTAAGGGGCTTAAGCAAGTGTAGCTAAGGTCTCTATCCCTGTGAACAGCACCAATGTAACTGTAACCAATTTCAATAAGTCTAGTTTAGGTCCCTGTCATTATGAATAACAATCCAGGAAATGTCAGCAGCTAAGGTTTGTTTAACAAATGTCATTGTCATTATGACCAGCAACATCTTAACTGTAACTAGGAATGGAAAGTCAAGCTAAGGACACTTTCAGTTTCAAAATGGTCATCGTAGTCATAACTAGCTAAGGTAAGTGTAGCTAAGGTGGCTGTCAGTGTGACCAGTATGGGCATCCCTGGAGTCAGTTAAGGTAAGGGTAAGATCTTTGTCACTGTGAGCAGCATCACCATATTTGTAGCTAGGTAATGAAAATCTAACCAAGGTCACTCTCAGTGTGTCCAGCATCACCGTAAGTGGAAGTAGCTAAGATGAGTGTAGCTAAGTTCACTCTCAGTGTGACCAGTGTGACCAAAAGGGGAAGAAGCAAAGAATGAGGTCATAGTCAGTGTCACCAGAGTCAACCTACCAATATCTAATGTAAATATACTGAAGGTCACAATCACAGTGAGCAGCATCACCATAACTGTAACTAGCTAGACTAAGTCTCCTTATGGATACTTACAGTGTTACCAACATGACCGGAACTCTACCTAGACAACATAAGTATAGATAAGGGCTCTGGTGATGTGACCCGTGCGCTGTAAGTGAAACTAGGAAAGATAAGTCTAATAAAGATCACTGTTGCAGTGACCATCATCACCATAAGTGTAATGAGCTAACGTGAGTGTAACGATGGTCACTGTCAGTATAACTCGTGTCACCATAAGTGAAACTAGCTAAGGCAAGTGCGTGTAAGGTCTCTCTTGTTGGGACCAGTGTCAATATAACTGTAAGTAGTTTAGTGAAGGCAAAGTAAGGTGACTGTCCCATTGTCCACCATCAACGTAACTGTACTGGAAAGGTAAATTTCACTAAGTGTACTACCACTGTGACCAGCATCCTTCTAACTGTATCTCTCTAAGTGAAGTGGACCAAAGATCACTGTCAGTTTGTTAAACATCATCGTCACTGCAATTAGCTATGATCCGTCTAGCTAGTCACTGCTGTGTGCCCAGCTTCACTGTAACTGTAAAGATTTAATGAAAGTAAGTGTAACTGAGGACACTGTCAGTATGACCAATATCATCCTAACAGTAACCAGCTGAAGTAAGTATAGCTGAGGTAGCAGTCAATCCCTTCTAATCACTGTAACTCTAAGCAGGTACCATAAGCTTAGGCACGGTCACTATGACAAGATTCACCGTAAGTGTAACTAGCTAATGGAAGACTAAGTAAAGCACTCTCATTGCATACTGCCTCCCCATTATTGCCTAATTAAAATAAGTCTCTCTCAGGGCAATTCAATATCACCTATGTCACTGTAAGTGTGACCACATCACCATAAATATACCTAGCTAAGGTAAACCTATCCAAAGTGTGGTGGTCAACGTAAAGTTTCAACTTGGCTTGGCCTGGGTGAGTGTCTGGGCAGCTGAAAGTAATATTGCCCATGATGAGACTGGTAATCAACTCCAAGGTGGACTCCACTGTGAGTGGTTGAGCTGCTTATGGGTATGTGGTCTGCTTCCCATATGTAAGAAACAGCTTTGGGAATGGTCTCCATCTTTTAGCATGCTTGAACCCTGCATGTAAACAAATCGTTGTTCAGCCATCTGCCATTCTCTGCACAACTTGGGACTTTCAATGGACTTGAATGGATGGCCTGCCCTGTGGCTTGGTAAAATATTTGCTGTGCCTCCTGACTTGTTTACTTTGGACTTAAAGCCTCAACAGTCAACAGCTGTGTGAGTGCAGAGACCCTCTAGCTCCAGTCTGCCAGGAGGACTTATTTCTCTAGGCTATATATCTATTAATGAGATTGCTGAATCATGTGGTAATTCTATTTCGAACATTTTAAGAATGTGTCATACTGCCCACAGTCACCAGAAGGAAGGAAATAATCAAGATTGGAGCAGAAATCAATGAAACAGAAAATAGAAGGGCTATAGAAAAAA
>NW_006922377.1:445653-454390 GCF_000298275.1 Orycteropus afer afer | reverse complement strand
GTCTGTCTTCTATTTCTGTAAGGACTGCAGGTATTTTGTATCACGGGTGTCTGTACAAGATTAGCCTCAGCTGAGTCTATCCTTGGTCTAGAGTATACCTCTATTCACTGACCCCCATCTGTTCATCTCAGGTGTTTGTGTGTTTATCTGTACAGCCTAGTGTTTGGTGTTAATGGCAATGTGGTATTGTGGACACATTGGTTGGTTTTAACATGGGTCACTGGGCAACAAGGTGCTGGTGGCTCACTGCCTGGCTCATTTCACTGAAGGAACTTGGTTAACCACCATGTATCCCTGTTTTCTCTGGAATTCATGAGTTGGACCCTTTCAAGTGGGTTCAGAAGGCCGTTCCAGCCTCACCTCTAAAGACTCTGGCCGCCATCCACCAGAAGGAAGTTGAAAACACCACGGGGTTTCCTGAGTCAGTCTGATCCAGGCCAGGCCACAACTCTGATCCCACTCAGGGAGCCTCAAACCACTCCTCCAAATGGGTCATTTCTTTCCACCTGTGGTCTAAGAGGGTGCACAATTTGTTGCTCCTGGGAAGGCCATGTGTGTAGGGTTCTGAGAACAGCTAGCAGTTAACCCATAATGCAGAATGTCATGTTGCACAGCCAACACCCAGTACATGGTGGGAGAAAGGGAACAGAAACCGGCTCTGATGGCAAATCTCATCCCAGGATCAGATAGGTAGCAAGGGAGGCCTCAAACCCAAAAGGTCTTGGATATCTCCAGACATGGCCGCTGCTAACTCTATCTGCAGGACATCAGAAAGGAGATAGGCAAGGAGCAGGGGGACAGCAGTCATGCCTCCTTCTACCCTGAGAAAGAGTCCACGAATGCTCACTCCAGGCTTAAGGTGAGTGCAGGTTCAGAGGTGTCTCAAATCTCAGCAACCCCAGGTGGCCACAGTGTCCTGGGACACAGCCAACTCATGGGAGACCACACTGAGACTACATGACCACCCTCTGTGGTGCAGGCCTCTGTCACTGGCAACTCCCTGGAGACCCCACTGTGGTCTCTCCTAGAGTTTTCTCCCTTTAAGGACCCTCTTCTTACGCTAAGGAATACTATATCGAAACTCATTCCTCTAGTCAACTCCCCACTCCAGCCTTGGCCCTGTGCCATTTGTTTGTTCCAATACTTTCTAGACTATGGGAAGGAAGGTCCTGTGTACTACTTTCCCTTTTTCTGGACCATTGCCTACTCTTCCATGTGGCCTACTCTCTTAGACCTTTCAATTTGGATGCTTGATGTCTCTTCCCATAGTTGGCTTGACAGTCCATTCACACTTGTTTCCAGACCCACACATCCTGATCTGTGAGAGAGACACTCTTTTATTTCCCAGAGGCCACTGTTGATGTTCAGATATAGCTGTGTATATAGTGTGTTACTCAGATATAGCTTATTCACAGAGCCTTGGGTTCAGATGGTTGTCAGTCCTGCCGTACTTAACTCTCAGGAGCCTTGTACATCACTAATCCTTTGTTCTCTCACCTCTTTGAGGGTTGTTGGCCTGAGGACTCACTGGGCTTTTGTTCATCATACAGGTATTGACTATGGTCATGTGGTTAACCAAAAGATCGGAGGTGCCCAATAATGGAAGTCCTTCTCCAACCTCAAATACGGCTCATTAAATGGAAATTCACTCACCCTAGACTTCCCAGGCTGAGGAATAACCCCCAACATGTCTCTTGGTTCTTGTTGCTCTTTCAGACTATGACCCTTCTCTGTCCCACTTCCAGAGAAACTGTGGATCTGAAACATTTTACTTTTTTTACCTGAGCCAGTGGTCTTCTCTACAGGGGGCAGAAGTGAAGCCTGCCTTTCCTTGACCTGAGATGAGAGCTACTAGTCTTATATCACTTTATCTGCTTGGTCATTGACTTCGCGTTTCCTAGAAGTGCAGCTTATCTTGAATTTTCTGTTTTCAGTTTCCTGGATTGTTTAGTCCAATACAGGTTTTCGAGCTGACATATAATGTGGTCCCTTGTTGATATGATTGTCTGCTACCAGAGCAAGGCCGTTGGCGAAGACAGAAACTTGTTTGTTGAGAACTTCTGTCTCTCCCCTCTGCCCCCTGCAGCCCCTGTATACCCATACTTCACTGTGTGTGTTGGTGGATTTACCTGCTCTGGATTTTTCATTGAAATGGCATCCTAGGGTACATGGCTTTCAGCATCTGACATCTGTAACTTACTCATCGATATTTTTGATGCTCTTCAAAGTGGCCTGTGTGTTACTCGGAAATTGCTTTCAATGATTGAAAGGTATCATATGTATGCTCTATTGGGTTGACTTCATTTTTTCTGGACAGACATTTGGAAAGTTTGCTTCTTCTGACAGCTGTGGAAGGTTCTGTGATGCGCATTTGTGCCCACATGATTGGTCATCCTCTCCAGTGAGTGACAGAGTCCTGCAACACAGAAGGTGGTCATGGAGGCACACAAATTCCCATTGAAGGTGCCAGCTAAGCCTGAGATAGCCCTTACCCTGAAGTGTGGGAGTCAATTGGAACCTCTAGTGGAAACTTAGGTCCCAGCATCCAAGGTGACCAGGTTGGCTGGAATGCAGTTTTGAACCAGATCCTGGCCTTCCCAGGAGCTACAAATTGTGCACCCTCTTAGACCACAGGTGGAAAGGAATGACCCATTTGGAGGAGATGATGATTATGGCAAGAATGAGACAAAGGCAGACAATCCAAACCTAGAAAACTTCACTGAGTCGTGGATAAACACATTCTACCAGCCCTCTCCTGTCTCAAACTGCAGAGCGAAGAGGAGAGCTTAATCAGAGAGGAGGAGGTACTGAGACAAGTGTTCAAGATGTCAACCTCTGACAACTGACGAACCAAGGTCATCCACTGCCAGTCAGTGACAGAGGCCTGCAACACAGAGGGTGGTCTAGGAGGCACACAAATTCCCAGGGAAGGTGCCATCTCAACCTGAGACAGCCCTTACATGAAGTGTGGGAGTCAATTGGAACCTCTATTGGAAACTTAGGTCCCAGCATCCTAGGTGACCAGGTTGGCTGGAATGCAGCTTTGAACCAGATGCTGGCTTGGGCCACACCCTGATGCTCAGACCACAGTACACCCAATTTCATCAACTACCCAGTCAGTTGCAAACTCCTGGTCATGACCAGCAGAATGAACCCATGATAGAGAGGCACCATGGGCATAGAGCCACGGAATGCCCTCCACAACTATGAGCTAGGAGACAGCACCACTGCCATCATCTTCAGCGGCACCTACCCCTATCAAGTCTGTATTGATCACAAGACACCCTCCTTCCCGATCCCCTCTGTCAGTCCCAAGGCGAGCCTGCCTCTTCGTCAGAACATTTGAGCTCATCACTTGTGCCCTCCCTACCTCCCAGCCCCTCATCTGGTGTCCCACGAGGCAAGGTCTAGCGTAGCAATGAGGAGTGGTTTGAGGCTCCCTGGGTGGGATCAGAGTGGTGTACTGGCTTGAATCAGACTGACTCAGGAAACCCTGGGGTGTTTTTAACTTCCTTCTGACGGATAGCGACCAGAGTTGTTAGGTGTGAGGCTGGAGCAGCCTTCTGAACCCACATGGAAGGGTTCAACTCGTGAATTCCAGAGAAAACAGGGATACGTGGTGGTTAACCAAGTTCCTTCAGTGAAATGAGCCAGGCAGTGAGCCACCAGCACCTTGTTGCCCGGTGACCCGTGTTCCAAGTTCTATGGGTCTCCATTGTCAAGGTAGTGACATAGTGACATCATAGCCAGCATACGTGCCCTCTCCCGACTGAAAACCTCGTTAAAATACCCCTGAGTTGCCAAATTCGTGGCTCTCCCAACATTGTTTCTGTACCCAGACACAGTGACAGCAATCCACCCTACTCCACAGTAGAGAAAGCCTGGGTTCAGCCAGGTCGACAGCTTTCAGGACACTGAGATGGCTTCACACACGGATCCTCCGTTTACACCATTTTATCACCCTGGACAAGTCAACAAGTGTCTCTCGGTCACTCAACTGCAACCTGGTAGAGCAGCATAGCATCTAAGACTTATGTTTCCATTGGGGTTAGGTATCTAAAAGGTTGTTGTCTTTGTTGGAGACTCTCATTAGCCATTCCTTGTTGATCCTGGTCATAGTACATTCTGTCTCATTACACAGTGGCTCATCACTTCTCTCTCAAAATCCTAATTCACAACACCAGTGATACCTCCCGACACTCCTGACTTCTTTCACCTGTACCTGGGAGTATTCCAGCCCTTTCCCACATCTTCACATCCCATCACTTTCCTTATTCTTGATCTCACCCAACACACATTCCTTATCCTTGAATTATCTCTAACTTGTCTTCCCACCCATGCAATTTTCATGAGCATAGACACACAGAAAAACATGTGGGCACAAATGTTCATCACAGAACCATCCACAGCTGTCAGAAGAAGCAAACTATCCAAATGTCTGTCCAGAAATGATGAAGACAACCCAATACAGCATACATATGATACCGTTCACTCATTGAAAGCAATTTCCAAGTAACACACTGGCCATTTGAAGAGCATCAAAAATATCGATAAGTATGTTACAGATGTCAGACGCTAAAAGCCATGTACCCTAGGATGCCATTTCAATGAAAAATCCAGAGCAGGTAAATCCACCAACACACACAGTGAAGTATGGGTATACAGGGGCTGCAGGGGGCAGAGGGGAGAGACAGAAGTTCTCAACTACCAAGTTTGTGTCTTCGCCAACACCCTTGCTCTGGTAGCAGACATTGTGATGGCTGCCAACCTTGAGACAGTAGGTAAACGCACCGAACGGTACAATTGACAATCATATCAACAAGGGACCTCATTGTATGTCAGTTCAAAAACCTGTATTGGACTGAACAATCCAGGAAACTGAAAACAGAAAATTCAACATAAGCTGCACTTCTAGTAAACATGAAGTCAATGACCAAGCACATAAAGTGAAATGAGAATAATAGCTCTCATCTCAGGTCAAGGAAAGGCAGGCCATGGGCCCAAGCTCAGGGTCGCTTACACGAATATTGAATGAGGTGCTGGGGCTGCCTCTGCCTCTGCCTCTAGAGCAGTGTATTGGTTCTCTAGTGCTGCTCGAAGACAAATATTCCAAGGCAATTGTTTGAGAAACAGGAATCTGTTCTCTTACAATCATTGAGAGAATAGTCCAAGTTGAATGTGCTAGCTAGGGACTGGGCGAAGGCTTCTGGATCTGGGCTTCACTTCTGTCTCTGTTCCAGGTCCACTTGAGCTAGAGGCATCTCCTATGGCAGGCAGCTGCTGGCAGCTAAGATTGACGAGCCCAAGGTCTGCAGGGAAAGCAGGACCATCCCATTATCAACAGGCAATAGAGAAGACCAGAGGCTCAGGTACAAAAATAAAATGTTTCAGATCCACAGTTTCTCTGGAAGTGGGACAGAGAAGGGTCATAGTCTGAAAGAGAAACAAGAACCAAGAGACATGTTGGAGTTTATGACTCAGACTGGGAAGTCTAGGGTCAGTGAATGTGGCAGGAGCCACACAACAGCTTCGAGCAATAACTAATTTTCCATTTAATGAGCAGTGTTTGAGGTTGGAGAAGGACTTCCATTATTGGGCACCTCCGATCTTTTGGTTAACCACATGACCACAGTCAATACCTGTATGATGAACAAAAGCCCAGTGAGTCCTCAGGCCACCAGCCCTCATAGAGGTGAGAGAGCAAAGGTTTAGTGTGTCCACGGCTCCTGAAAATTAACTCTGGCAGCACCAACAACCATCTGAACCCAAGATTCTGTGAATAAGATATATCTGAACATCAACAGTGGCCTCTGGGAAATAAAAGAGGTGTTTCTCTCACAGATCAGGATGTGTGGGGCTGGAAACAAGTGTGAACGGACTGTCAAGCCAACTATTGGAAGAGACATCTAACATCCAAATTGAAAGCCCTAAAGAGAGTAGGCCACATGGAAGAGTAGGCAATGGTCCAGAAAAAGGGAAAGAAGTACATGGGGCCTTCCGTCCCATAGTATAGGAAGTATTAGAACAAACAAATGGCACTGGGCCAAGGCTGGAGTGGGGAGTTGACTAGAGGAAAGAGTTTCGATATAGGATTCCTTAGCATTAGAAGAGGGTCCTTAAAGGGAGAAAACTCTAGGGGAGATCGCAGTGGGGTCTCCAGGGAGTTGCCAGTCACAGAGGCCTGCACCACAGAGGGTGGTCATGGAGTCTCAGTGGGGTCTCCCGTGAGTTGGCTGTGTCCCAGGACACTCTGTGGCCACCTGGGGTTGCGGAGATTTGAGACAACTCTGAACTTGCACTCACCTAAAGCCTAGAGTGAGCATTAGTGGACTCTTTCTCAGGGTAGAAGGAGGCATGACTGCTGTCTCCCTGCTCCTTGCCTATCTCCTGTCTGATGTCCTGCAGATAGAGTTAGCAGCGGCCATGTCTGGAGATATCCAAGACCTTTTGGGTTTGAGGCCTCCCCTTGCTGCCTATCTGATCCTGGGACGAGATTTGCCATTAGAGCAGGTTTCTGTTCCCTTTCTGTCACCATGTACTGGGTGTTGGCTGTGCAACATGACATTCTGCATTATGGGTTAACTGCTAGCTGTTCTCAGAACCCTACACACATGGCCTTCCCAGGAGCTACAAACTGTGCACCCTCTTAGACCACAGGTGGAAAGGAATGACCCATTTGGAGGAGATGATGATTATGGCAAGCATGAGACAAAGGCAGACAATCCAAACCTAGAAAACTTTACTGAGTCGTGGATAAACACATTCTACAAGCCCTATCCTATCTCAAACTGCAGAACCAAGAGAAGAGCTTAAGCAGAGAGGAGGAGGTACTGAGACAAGGGTTCAAGATGTCAACCTCTGACAACTGACAAACAAAGGTCATCCACTGGCAGTCAGTGATAGAGGCCTGCAACACAGAGGGTGGTTTTGG
The DNA here is from genome assembly GCF_000298275.1 of Orycteropus afer afer. NCBI lineage: Eukaryota > Metazoa > Chordata > Mammalia > Tubulidentata > Orycteropodidae > Orycteropus > Orycteropus afer. The sequence continues at coordinate 447,459 of NW_006922377.1, read as the reverse complement.
AGGCACACAAATTCCCAGGGAAGGTGCCAGTTCAGCCAGAGACAGCCCTTACCCTGAAGTGTGGGAGTCAATTGGAACCTCTCGTGGAAACTTAGGTTTCAGCATGCTAGGTGACCAGGTTGGCTGGAATGCAGCTTTGAACCAGATGCTGGCTTGGGCCATACCCTGATGCTCAGACCACAGTACACCCAATTTCATCAACTACTCCCAGTCAGTTGCAAACTCCTGGTCATGACCAGCAGAATGAACCCATGATAGAGAGGCACCATGGGCATAGAGCCACGGAATGCCCTCCACAACTATGAGCTAGGAGATAGCACCACTGCCATCATCTTCAATGGCACCCACCCCTACCGAGTCTGTATTGATCACAAGACACCCTCCTTCCCGATCCCCTCTGTTAGTCCCAAGGTCAGCCTGCCTCTTCGTCAGAACATTTGAGCTCATCACTTGTGTCCTCCCTACCTCCCAGCCCCTCATCTGGTGTCCCATGAGGCAAGGTCTGGCGTAGCAATGAGGAGTGGTTTGAGGCTCCCTGGGTGGGATCAGAGTGGTGGCCTGGCCTGGATCAGACTGACTCAGGAAACCCCGTGGTATTTTCAACTTCCTTCTGGCGGATGGCGGCCAGAGTCTTTAGGGGTGAGGCTGGAGCCGCCTCTGAACCCACTTGAAATGGTCCAACTCGTGAATTCCAGAGAAAACAGGGATACGTGGTGGTTAAACAAGTGCCTTCAGTGAAATGAGCCAAGCAGTGAGCAGCCAGCATCTTGTTGCTTGGTGACCCATGTTCCAAGGTCTATGGGTCTCCATTGTAAAGGAAGTGACATCATAGCCTGCATACCATGACCTGTGCCCTCTCCCGACTGAGAACCTTGCTAAAAATACCCCTGGGTTGCCAAATTCGTGGCTCTCCCAACATTGTTTCTGTACCCGGACACAGTGACAGCAATCCACCCTACTCCACAGGAGAGAAAGCCTGGGTTCAGCCAGGTCCACAGCTTTCATTACACTGAGATGGCTTCACACACGGATCCTCTGTTTACACCTTTTTATCACCCTGGACCAGTCAACAAGTGTCTCTCGGGCACTCAACTGCAACATGGTAGAGCAGCATAGCGCCTAAGACTTATATTTCCATTGGGGTTAGGTATATAAAAGGTTGTTGTCTTTGTTGGGGACTCTCATTAGCCATTCCTTGTTGATCCTGGCCATAGTACATTCTCTCTCATTACACAGGGGCTCATCACTTCCGTCTCGACCTCCTAATTCACAACACCAGTGCTGCATCCTGACCCTCCTGACTCCTTTCACCTGCACCTGGGAGTTCTCCAGCCTTTTCCTGCCTCTTCACCTCCCATCACTTTCCTGCTTCTTGATCTGACCCAACACACATTCCTTATACTTGAATTATCTCCTCACTTGTCCTCCCACCCCTGCCAATTTTCACAACCACAGGCTCGCAGACAAACATGTGGGCACAAATGCGCATCACAGAAACATCCACAGCAGTCAAAAGAAGCAAACGTTCCAAATGTCTGTGCAGAAATGATGTAGTCAACCCAATACAGCATACATATGATACCGTTCACTCATTGAAAGCAGTCTCCGAGTACCACACAGGCCACTTTGATGAGCATCAAAAATATCGATGAGTAAGTTACAGATGTCAGACGCTAAAAGCCATGTGCACTAGGATGTCATTTCAATGAAAAATCCAGAGCAGGTAAATCCACCAACACACCCAGTGAAGTATGGGTATACAGGGGCTGCAGGGGGCAGAGGGGAGAGACAGAAGTTCTCAACTAC
>NW_006922377.1:442885-443908 GCF_000298275.1 Orycteropus afer afer | reverse complement strand
TGACTGCTGTCCCCCTGCTCCTTGCCTATCTCCTTTCTGATGTCCTGCAGATAGAGTTAGCAGCGGCCATGTCTGGAGATATCCAAGACCTTTTGAGTTTGAGGCCTCCCCTGGCTGCCTATCGGATCCTGGGACCAGATTTTCCATCACAGAAGGTTTCTGTTCCCTTTTTGTCACCATGTACTGGGTGTTGAGTGTGCAACATGACATTCTGCTTTATGGGTTAACTGCTAGCTGTTCTCAGAACCCTACACACATGGCCTTCCCAGGAGTAGCAAGCTGTGCACAAGCTTACACCACAGGTGGAAAGGAATGACCCATTTGGAGATGAGGATTATGGCAAGCATGAGACAAAGGCGGACAATCCAAACATAGAAAACATCACTGAGTCTGGATAAACACATTCTACCAGTCGTCTCCTCTCTCAAACTGCAGAGCGAAGAGATGAGCTTAAGCAGAGAGGAGGAGGTCCTGAGACAAGGGTTCAAGAGGTCGACCTCTGACAACTGACAAACCAAGGTCATGCACTGCCAGTCAGTGACAGAGGCCTGTAACACAGAGGGTGGTCATGGAGGCACACAAATTCCCAGGGAAGGTGCCAGCTCAGCATGAGACAGTCCTTACCCTGAAGTGTGGGAGTCAATTGGAACCTCTAGTGGAAACTTAGGTCCCAGCATCCTAGGTGACCAGGTTGGATGGAATGCAGCTTTAAACCAGATCCTGGCTTGGGCCATACCCTGATGCTCAGACCACATACACCCAATTTCATCAACTACTCCCAGTCAGTTGCAAACTCCTGGTCATGACCAGCAGAATGAACCCATGATAGGGAGGCACCATGGGCATCGAGCCACGGAATGCCCTCCACAACTATTAGCTAGGAGACAGCACCACTGGCATCATCTTTAGCGACACCTACCCCTACCCCTAGTCCGAGAAGCTGGACTATATGAAGAAAAACGTGGTATCAGGATTGGAGGAAGAATCATTAACAACCTGAGATATGCAGACGATACAACTTTG
>NW_006922377.1:416216-442115 GCF_000298275.1 Orycteropus afer afer | reverse complement strand
GTGCGGGATCGGACAGTGTTTCGTTCTGCTGTGCATGGGGTCGCTATGAGTCGGAAACGACTCGACGGCACTTAACAACAACAACAACCCCTACCGAGTCTGTATTGATCACAAGACACCCTCCTTCCCGATCCCCTCTGTTAGTCCCATGGTGAGCCTGTCTCTTCGTCAGAACATTTGAGCTCATCACTTCTGTCCTCCCTACTTCCCAGCCTCTCATCTGGTGTCCCACGAGGACAAGGTCTGGCATAGCCATGAGGAGTGGTTTGAGGCTCCCTGGGTGGGATCAGAGTGGTATCCTGGCCTGGATCAGAGTGACTCAGGAAACCCCGTGGTTTTCAACTTCCTTCTGGTGGATGGCGGCCAGAGTCTTTAGAGGTGAGGCTGGAGCAGCATTCTGAACCTACTTGAAAGGGTCCAACTCATGAATTACAGAAAAACAGGGATATGTGGTGGATAACCAAGTGCCTACAGTGAAATGAGCCAGGCAGTGAGCCGCCAGCATCTTGTTGCCCGCTGACCCATGTTCCAAGTTCTATGGGTCTCCATAGTCAAGGAAGTGAAATTATAGCCTGCATACCCTGACCTGTGCCCTCTCCTGACAGAAAACCTCGCTAAAAATACCCCTGGGTTGCCAAATCCGTGGCTCTCCCAACACTGTTACTGTACCAGGGCACAGTGAGAGCAATCCACCCTACTCCACAGGAGAGAAAGCCAGGGTTCAGCCAGGTCCACAGCTTTCAGGACACTGAGATGGCTTCACACACGGATCCTCCGTTTACACCATTTTATCACCCTGGACAAGTCAACAAGTGTCTCTCGGGCACTCAGCTGAAACCTGGTAGAGCAGCAAAGCGCCTAAGACTTATGTTTCCATTGGGGTGAGGTTTATAAAAGGTTGTTGTCTTTGTTGGAGACTGTCATTAGCCATTCCTTGTTGATCCTGGCCATAGTACAATCTCTCTCATTACACAGGGCCTCATCACTTCTCTCTCGAACTCCTAGTTCACAACACCAGTGCTACCTCCTGACCCTCCTGACTCCTTTCACCTGCACCTGGGGTTCTCCAGCCCTTTCCCGCCTCTTCACATCCCATCACTTTCCTGCTTCTTGATCTCACCTAACACACATTCCTTATACTTGAATTATCTCCTCACTTGTCATCCCACCCCTGCAATTTTCATGATTGTAGGCACGCAGACAAACATGTGGGCACAAATGCGCATCACAGAAACATCCACAGCTGTCAAAAGTTGCAAACGTTCCAAATGTCTGTGCAGAAATGATGACGTCAACCCAATACAGCATATATATGATACCGTTCACTCATTCAAAGCAATCTCCGAGTAACACATGGGCCACTTTGACGAGCATCAAAAATATCGATGAGTAAGTTACAGATGTCAGACGCTAAAAGCCATGTACCCTAGAATGCCATTTCAATGAAAAATCCAGAGCAGGTAAATCCACCAACACACCCAGTGAAGTATGGGTATACAGGGGCTGCAGGGGGCAGAGGGGAGAGACAGAAGTTCTCAACTACAAAGTTTCTGTCTTTGCCAATGGCCTTGCTCTGGTAGCAGACATTGTGATGACTGCCAACCTTGAGACGGTAGGTAAATGCACCGAACGGTACACTTGACCATCATATCAACAAGGGACCTCATTTTATGTCAGCTCAAAAACCTGTATTGGACTAAACAATCCAGGAAACTGAAAAGAGAAAATTCAACATAAGCTGCACTTCTAGTAAACGTGAATCAATGACCAAGAAGATAAAGTGATACGAGACTAATAGGTCTCATCTCAGGCCAAGGAAAGGCAGGCCATGGGCCAAGCTCAGGGTCGCTTACACGAATGTTGAATGAGGTGCTGGGGCTGCCTGTGCCTCTGCCTCTATAGCAGTGTTTTGGTTCTCTAGGGCTGCTCTAAGACCAATATTCCGAGGTAATTGTTTGAGAAACAGGAATCTGTCCTCTTACAATCATTGAGAGAAGTAATAGTTCAAATTGAATGTGCTACCTAGGGACTGGGCGAAGGCTTCTGGATCTGGGCTTCACTTCTGTCACCTGTTCCAGGTCCACATGAGCTAGAGGCATCTCCTACGGCAGGTAGCTGCTGATAGCTCAGGTTGACGAGCCCAAGGTCTGCAGGGAAAGTGGGACCATCCCATTATCGTCAGGCAATAGATAAGACTACTGGCTCAGGTAAAAAAAGTAAAACGTTTCAGATCCACAGTTTCTCTGGAAGTGGGACAGAGAAGGGTCATAGTCTGAAAGAGCAACAAGAACCAAGAGACATGTTGGGGGTTATTCCTCAGCCTGGGAAGTCTAGCGTCAGTGAATGTGGCAGGAGACACACAACAGCTTCAAGCAGTAACTAATTTTCCATTTAATGAGCAGTATTTGAGGTTGGAGAAGGACTTCCATTATTGGGCACCTCCGATCTTTTGGTTAACCACATGACCACATTCAATACCTGTATGATGAACAAAAGCCCAGTGGGTCCTCAGGCCAACAGCCCTCATATAGGTGAGAGAACAAAGGATTAGTGATGTCCACGCCTCCTGAAATTTAACTACGGCAGGACCGACAACCATCTGAACCCATCGCTCTGTGAATAAGATATATCTGAACATCAACAGTGGCCTCTGGGAAATAAAAGATGTGTCTCTCTCACAGATCAGGATGTGTGGGTCTGGAAACAAGTGTGAATGGACTGTCAAGCCAACTATGGGAAGCGACATCTAGCGTCCAAATTGAAAGCCCTAAAGAGAGTAGGCCACATGGAAGAGTAGGCAATGGTCCAGAAAAAGGGAAAGAAGTACACAGGGCTTTCCTTCTGATAGTCTAGGAAGTATTGGAACAAACAAATGGCACAGGGCCAAGGCTGGAGTGGGTAGTTGACTAGAGGAAAGAGTTTCGATATAGGATTCCTTAGCATTAGAAGAGGGTCCTTAAAGTGAGAGAACTCTAGAAGAGTTCGCAGTGGGGTCTCCAGGGTGTTGCCAATGAGAGGCCTGAACCACAGAGGGTGGTCATGGAGTCTCAGTGGGGTCTCTCAGGAGTTGGCTGTGTCCCAGGACACTCTGTGGCCACTTGGGGTTGCTGAGATTTGAGACACCTCTGAACCTGTACTCAACTTAATCCTGGGGCAAGCCTCGTGAAATATTTCTCAGGGGAGAAGGAGGCATGACTGTCTTCCCCCTGCTCCTTGTCTATCTCCTGTCTGATGTCCTGCAGATACAGTTAGGAGTGGCCATGTCTGTAGGTATCCAAGGCCCATTGGGTTTATGGCTTCCCCTTGCTGTCTATCTGATCCTGGGACCATATTTGCCATTAGAGCAGGTTTCAGTTCACTTTCTGTCACCATGTGCTTGGTGTTGGGTGTGTAACATGACATTCTGCTTTATGGGTTAACTGCTACCTGTTCTCAGAACCCTAATCACATGGCCTTCCCAGGAACAGCACATTGTGCACGCTCTTAGACCACAGGAGGAAAGGAAAGACCCATTTGGAGGAGATGATGATATGGCCATCATGAGACTAATGCCAGACAATCCAAAGCTCAATAAGTCCACTGAGTCTTGGCAAAACACATTCTACCAGCCCTCTTCTATCTCAAACTTCACAGGGAAAAGGAGAGTTTAGCAGAGAAGAGGAGGTCCTGGGACAAGGGCTCATGATGTCTACCTCTGACAACTGACAAACCAAGGTCATCCACTGCCAGTCAGTGACAGAGGCCTGCAACACAGGGGGTGGTCATGGAGGCAAACAAATTCACAGTGAAGGTGCCAGCTCAGCCTGAGACAACCTTTACCCTGAAATGTGGGAGGCAATTTGAACCTCTAGTGGTAATTTAGGTCCCAGCATCCTAGGTGACCATGTTGGCTGGAATGGAGCTTTGAACCAGATCCTGGCTTGAGCCACACCCTGATGCTCAGACCACAATACACCCAATTTCATCAACTACTCCCAGTCAGTTGCAAAGTCCTGGTCATGACCAGCAGAATGAATCCCTGATGGGGAGACATCATGGGGATGGAGCCACGGAATACCCTCCACAATAATTAGCTAGGAGACAGCACCACTGCCATCATCTTCAGAGACACCTACCCCTACTGAGTCTGTATCGATCACATGACTCCCCCCTTCCCCATCCCCTCTGTTAGTCCCAGGTTGAGCCTGCCTCGTCATCAGAATATTTGGCCTCATCACTTGTGTCCTCCTTACCTCTCAGCTCCTCATCTGGTGTCCCATGAGGACAAGGTCTGGTGTAGACATGAGAAGTGTTTTGAGGGTGCCTGGGTGGGATCAGAGTGGGGGCCTGTCCTGGATCAGACTGACTTAGGAAACCCCGTGTTTCCCTCAACTTTCTTCTGGTGGATGGCGGCCAGAGTCTTCAGGGGTGAGATCATAGCGGCCTCCTGAACCCACTTGAAAGGGTCCAACTTGTGAATTCCGGAGAAAACAGGGATATGTGGTGGTTCACCAAGTGCCTTCAGTGAAATGAGCCAGGCAGTGAGTCGCCAGCATCTCGTTGCCCAGTGACCCGTGTTCCAAGTTCCATTGTTCTCCATTGTCAAAGAAGTGACATCACAGCCTGCATACCCTGACTTGTGCCCTCTCCCAACTGAAAAACCCGCTAAAAATCCCCCTGGGTTGCCAAATTCTCGGCTCTCACAGCATCATGTCCATATCCAGACACAGTGACAGCAATCCACACAACTCTGCAAGAGAGAAAACCTGGCTTCAGTCAGGTCCACAGCTTTCAGGACACTGAGATTGCATTACACATGGATCCTCCGTCTACACCACTGTATCACCCTGAACAAGTCAACAAGTGTCTCTTAGGCACTCAACTGCAACCTGGTATAGCAGCATGGCACCTAAGACTTACGTTTCCATGGGGGTTAGGTATATAAAAGGTTGTTGTGATTGTTGGAGACTCTCATTACCCATTCCTTGTTGATCCTCTCCCAGTACCTGCTCTCTCGTTATACAGGGGCTCATCACTTCTCTCTCGACCTCCTTATTCACAACACCAGTGCTACCTCCTGACCCTCCTGACACCTTTCACCTGTACCTGGGAGTTCTCCAGCCCTTTCCCACCTCTTCATCTCCCATAACATTCCTGCTTCTTGAGCTCACTCAACACACATTCCTTATACTTGAATTATCTCCTCACTTGTCCACCCACCACTGCCAATTTTCATGACCACAGGCACGCAAACAAACATGTGGGCACAAATGCGAATCACAGAACCATCCACTGAAGTCAAAAGAAGCAAACTTTCTAAATGGTTGTCCAGAAATAATGAAGTCAACCCAATACAGCATACATATGATACCGTTCACTCATCGAAAGGAATTTCCGAGTAACACATGGGCCACCTTGACGAGCATCAAAAATATCGATGACTAAGTGACTGATGTCAGACGCTAAAAGCCATGTACCATAGGATGCCATTTGAATGAAAGAATACAGAGCGGGTAAATCCACCAACACAGGCAGTGAAGTATGGGTATGCAGTGGCTGCAGGGGGCAGAGGGGAGAGAGAGATGTTCTCAACTACCAAGTTTCTGTCTGGGCCAATGGCCTTGCTCTGCTAGTAGACAATGTGATGGCTTCCAACCTTGAGACGGTAGGTTAACGCACCGAACGGTACACTTGACAATCATATAAAAAAAGGTACCTCATTGTATGTCAGCTTGAAAACCAGTAATGGACTAAACAATCAAGGAAACTGAAAACAGAAAATTCAACGTAAGCTGCACTTGGAGTAAACGTGAAGTAAATGACCAACCAGATAATGTGATACGAGACTCATAGCTCCAATATCAGGTCAAGGATAGGCAGGCCGTTGACCCAAGCTCAGGGTCGTTTACAGGAATGCTGAAAGATGTGCTGGGGCTGCCTGTGCCTCTGTCGCTAGAGCAGTGTATTGGTTCTTTAGTGCTGCTTTAAGACAAATACCCAGAAGCAATAGTTTGAGAAACAGGAATATGTCCTCTTACAATCATTGAGACAAATAATAGTCCAAGTTGAATGTGCTAGCTAGGGGTTGGGTGAAGGATTCTCGATCTGGGCTTCACTTCTGCCCCGTGTTCCAGGTCCACATGAGCTAGAGGCATCTCCTATGGCAGGCAGCTGCTGGCAGCTCAGATTGACGAGCCTAAGGTCTGCAGGGAAAACAGGACCATCCCATTATCAACAGGCAACAGAGAGGACCACTGGCTTAGGAAAAAAAAAACAAAACGTTTCAGATCCACAGTTTCTCTGGAAGTGGGACAGAGAAGGGTCCTAGTCTGAAACAGCAACAAGAACCACCAGACATGTCGGGGGTTGTGGCTCAGACTGACAAGCCTAGGGTCAGTGAATGTGGCAGGACGCACACAACTGCTTTGAGTAGTAACTAATTTTCCATTTATTGAGCAGTATTTGAGGTTGGAGAAGGACTTCCATTATTGGGCACCTCCAATCTTTTGGTTAACCACATGACCACGGTCAGTACCTGTCTCTTCCTTGACAATGCAGAGCAATAGAACTTGGAACATGGGTCACTGGGCAATGAGAAGCTTGCGGCTCCCTGCCTGGTTCATTTCACTGAAGGCACTTGGTAAACCACCACGTATCACTGTTTTCTCCAGATTTCACGAGTTGGACCCCTTCAAATGGGTTCAGAAGGCCACTCTGGCCTCACCCCTTAAGACTCTGGCCGCCATCTGTCAGAAGGAAGTTGAAGGTACCACGGGGTTTCCTATGTCAGTCTGATCTAGGCCAGGCCACCAATCTGATCCCACCCAGGGTGTCTCAAACACTCCTCATGGCTATACCAGACCTTGTCCTCGTGGGACAACAGATGAAAGGGTTGGGAGGTAGGGAGGACACAAGTGATGAGTTCAAATGTTCTGAAGAAGAGGCAGGTTCACCTTGGGAGTAACAGAGGGGATGGGGAAGGAGAGTGTCATGTGATCGATACAGACTCGGTAGGGGTAGGTGCCCATGAAGATGATGGCTGTGGTTCTGTCTCCTAGCTAATAGTTATGGAGGGCATTCCGTGGCTCCCTCCCCATGATGCCTTCCCATTATGGGTTCATTCTGCTGGGCATGACCAGGACTTTGCAACTGACTGGGAGTAGTTGATGAAATTGGGTGTACTGCGGTCTAAGAATCAGAGTGTGGAACAAGTCAGGATCTGGTTCACAGCTCCATTCCAGCAAACCTGGTCACCTAGGATGCAGGGACCTAAGTTTCCACCCGAGATTCCAATTGACTCCCACACTTCAGTGTAGGGGCTGTCTCGAGCTGAGTTGGCACCTTCCCTGGGAATTTGTTTGCCTACATAACCACCCTCTGCGGTGCAGGCTTCTGTCACTGACTGATTGTGGATGACCCTGGTTCATCAGGTGTCAGACATAAACATCTTGAGCCCTTGTCCCAGGACCTTCTTCTCTCTCCTTAAGCTCTCCTCTTCCCTGTGCAGTTTGAGATAGGAGAGGGCTGGTAGAATATGTTTAGCCAGAACTCAGAGGACTTTTTGAGCTTTGGATTGTATGGCCTTTGTCTTATGCTGGCCATAATCATCATCTCCTCCAAATGGGTCTTTCTTTTCCACTTGTGGTTTAAGTGGGTGCACAATTTGCTGCTCCTGGGAAGGTCATGTGAGTAGGGTTCTGAAAACAGCTAGCAGTTAACCCATGAAGCAGAATGTCATGTTGCACACCAAACACCCTGGACATGGTGACGGACAGGGAACTGAAACCTCCTCTGATGGCATATCTGGTACCGGGATAGGATAGGCAGCAAGGGGAGGCCTCAAACCTAAAGGGCCTTGGATACCTATACAGATGGCCACTGCTCACTGTATCTGCAGGACATTGGACAGGAGATAGACAAGGAGCAGAGGGATGGCAGTCATGCTTCCTTCTTCCCTGAGAAAGAGTTCATGAAGGCTCACCCCAGGAGTTGGGTGAGTGCAGGTTCGGAGGGTTCTCAAGTCTCAGCAACCCCAGGTGGCCATAGAGTGTCCTGGGACACAGGCAACTGCGTGGAGACCCCACTGAGATCTCTCCAAGGTGTTCTCCCTTCAAGGACCCCCTACTAACCCTAAGGAATCCTATCTCAAAACCCTTTCCTGTAGTCAACTCCCCACTCCAGCTTTGGCTCCGTCCCATTTGTTTGTTCCAATACTTCCTTGACTATCAGAAGGAAATCCCTGTGTTCTTCTTTCCATTGTTCTTCACCATTGCCTACACATCCATGTGGCCTACTCTCTTTAATGCTTTCACTCTGGACACTAGATGTCTCATCTGTCAGTTGGCTTGACACTTCATTCACATTTGTTTCAGGAGGCACCAATCCTGACCTGTGAGGGAGACACCTCTTTTATTCCCCAGAGGCCACTGTTGATGTTCTGATATATCTTATTCACAGAGCCTTGGTGTCATATGGTTGTCGGTCCTCCTGTAGTTAGCTTTCAGGAGCCGTTGACATCAGTAATCCTTTGTTCTATCACCTCTAGGAGGGCTCATGGCCTGATTACTCACGGGGCTTTTGTTCATCATACAGGTATTGACGATGGTCATGTGGTTAACCAATAGATCGGAGGTGCCCAATAATGGAACTCCTTCTCCAACCTCAAATACTGCTCATTAAATGGAAAATTAGTCACTGCTCGAGGCAGTTGTGTGTCTCCTGCCACATTCACTGACCCTAGGCTTCCCAGTCTGAGCCACAACCCCCGACATGTCTGCTGGTTCTTCTTGCTGTTTCTGACTATGACCCTTCTCTGTACCACTTCCAGAGAAACTGTGGATCTGAAACGTTTTACTTTTTTTTTCCTGAGCCAGTGGTCTTCTCTGTTGCCTGTTGATAATGGGATGGTCCCGCTTTCCCTGCAGACCTTGGGTTCATCAACCTGAGCTGTCAGCAGCTGCCTGCCATAGGAGATGCCTCTAGTTCATTTTGACCTGGAACACGGGGCAGAAGTGAAGCCCAGATCGAGAATCCTTCACCCAGCCCCTAGCTAGCACACTCAACTTGGACTATTACTTGTCTCAATGATTGTAAGACATTCCTGTTTCTCAAATTATTGCCTCTGGGTATTTGTCTTCGAGCATCACTAGAGAACCAATACACTGCTCTAGCGACAGAGGCACAGACAGCCCCAGCACCTCATTCAGCATTCCTGTCAGCAACCCTGAGCTTGAGCTCATGACCTGCGTTTCTTTGACCTGAGATGGGAGTTATGTCTCGTATCACTTTATCTGGTTGTTCATTGACTTTGCGTTTACTCCAAGTGCAAATTATGTTGAATTTTCTGTTTTCAGTTCCTTGATTGTTTCTGTCCAATACTGGTTTTTGAGCTGACATACAATGAGGTCCCTTGTTTATATGATTGTCAAGTGTACCGTTTGGTGCATTTACCTACTGTCTCAAGGTTGGCAGCCATCACAATGTCTACTAGAAGAGCAAGGCCAGGGGCCCAGACAGAAACTTGGTAGTTGAGAACTCCTCTCTCTCCCCTCTGCTCCCTGAAGCCCCTGTATTCCCATACTTCACTGTCTGGGTTGGATTTACCCGCTCTGATTTTTCATTCAAATGGCATCCTATGGTACATGTCTTTTAGCGTCTGACATCTGTCACTTAGTCATCGATATTTTTGATGCTCATCATGGTGGCCTGTGTGTTACTCGGAAATTCCTTTCAATGAGTGAACGGTATCATAGGTATGCTGTATTGCGTTGACTTCATCATTTTTCGTAAGACATTTGGAATGTTTGTTTCTTTTGACTTCTGTAAATGTCTCTGTGATGCACATTTCTAGCCACGTGTTTATCTGTGTGATTGTGGCTGTGAAGATTGGCAGGAGTGGACGGAAAACTGAGGAGAAGATTCAAGTATAAGGAATGTGTGTTGGGTGAGATCAAAAAGAAGGAAAGTGATAGGAGGTGAATGGGAGGAAAGGGTTGGAGAATTCCAAGGTGCAGGTGAAAGGAGTCAGGAGGGTGAGGATGTAGCACCGATATTGTGTGTTAGGATGTCAGGGTCCCACTGGGCAGCTTATCCCCCAGCTGGTTGGACTGTGGAGCAGTTTGCTTTTTCCTTAGATAATCAACAAAGAAAGCACCACCAGCCCCATCTCAAAGACAGAGCCATCTAGCCAAGGTGACGGGGCTCCAAAAAGACTGCACTGGGCTAGAAATCTGACTGCAGACAGCCCCTCACTATCAGCTCACAGACCTCCTTTGGACAAAGTTGCCCCAGCTGTTGGGAAGTCCCCAAGGCAGGCACCACTCCCGCCAGCCACCATTGGGCCGGGGCCACGACCGTCAGTGGCACATGCCCAATGAGAGGTGAGCTGGCACGCATGGCACATTGCAGTGGTAGGTGCGTGGTGCTCAGGGGCCTGCAGCGCCTGCTTGAGGTTTGGCCTGGCAATGCACTGCTCTCACAGCTCCACAGCCTCTGGGGGCTTGTGGAGGGGGATCCGCAGGCTATCAGGGGAGAAGAGGCTGGCCTTGTGTGAGCGCCGACTGTGCTCAGGGCACATCCCTGTCCAGCGCCTAAGCCTGCACTGTGCAGAAGGGGAGTACCAGGCCTGAACAAGTCGTTGCCGCCACAGCCTGATGAAGGTGGGCACGCTGGGAGCCTGGACTTGAGTTGAGTGCTTGGCTATGAGGAGACGCCCACTGGGTGCCTTGTTGCCCTTAAATGCCGCCCCTCCCCCAGTCATTCCCCTCCGCCATGCCTCAACTCCCCCGGTCCCTGCCCAGGTCATTGTGCATGAGGTGCGTCCTGAGGAGGGTACCAGGGTGAAATGGGAAAGGGGTGGCAGCCAGGCAGATATGGTTAGTGGACCCAGAGGGGTGGGCAGGGAGGCAGGCACGGGGGCTCGGGCTGTGCCTGGGGCTCTGGATGCAGGCTCTGCTCCTGGAAGGGGCAGGTGCCCGGGGCATGGCTAGCAGGGCTGAGGAATGCCATCTGATCCTGGCTGGGTGGTTTTTTTTTTTTAGCCTGAAAAGACGACAGGAGTGTGCTGGAGGAGATTGTGGCAACTGGGCCCTGTGTCCTGTGGTGGAACTATGGACCTTGCCATAGGGGCAGTGCCTAGCCTCCGAGGGAGGAAGTGGAAAGGCACTTGGCCAGCACTGGGGCTTCTGACACCGGAGACGAAGGATGTGGTGGTGTCTTCCCAGGGCTCCCTGGAATCCTCGTCGAAGTGTGGGGGGCACAGCTGACAGTGAGGTCAGCTTGGCTTGGGGAGGCACCTCTTGTGTTCACTGGCTCCTTGCACCTGGTAGGCCCTGTGTGGAGGGGACTCCTGGCCAACCCCAGTCCAATGTTTGTGGAACTTTGGCTTCCCAGGGCCAGGCACAGGGTGGATGGGGGGTTGGACTGTCCCCCAAGAAATGACTCTCCACACCGTAAGGGAGACGTGGCCTCATTCACACAGCCCAGCCCGAGAGCTTGGCACTTGCCTGGGAAGGAAGCTGGGAAGTGTCCCAGTTGGGATCAGGAAGGCCCGTGGGCAAAGTGATATTTGAGCTGCAGTGCTTGAAGGGCATGGCATGGTATGACATGGCTTGATGGGCACTACGGGCAGAAGGGACGCGGCACTGAGAGGGTGCTTGGGTTTGGCAGGACTGGGAATGCTTGGAAAAGCCCTGGGTATGGCAGGAAAGGCAGTGCGGCCACCGTTGGGGACCATGGGAAGCTGGGGGCACAGATCCAGCCTCAGCCTCCTCTTCCAAAGAGGAGGACACACTGGCAACTGTGCGACGGGAGATGGGGATGTGCCTAGGGTAGAGCTTGCAAGCCCCCGGGGCTGTCCTGTAGGCACCTGATCCTTCTGGGTGGGCCCTGGAACAAAACCCTCGAGGACCCAGTGACGTGGACACTTGAGAGCAGTCCCTGTGAAGTCTTAGGGTGTACATCTCCCTGGTGATCAGGGTATGGGAGGTGGAACCACATGCCCAGGAAGAAGGTCCCCCCTAAACCTGGATGCTCTGTGGAGATACTCAGGGCCTAATGTCCATTCTGTACGGCCCAGCCTGTCTTCTGAGGCAAGAGGGGACTGAGACACCGTTGTTATCCCTTCGAAGGCTGGGGCCTCCTGGTGCCCTGAGCTGTTTGCTCAAGAGGTTGGCTGGTGTCCTGCCTCGAAGTCACCGGGGTCAGGGAGGCCAGGCTCTGACCTCACGCTGGATGGCTCTAGGTCCACTCCAACCCCTGACCCCACGCAGGAAACTGCCCTCAGCCATTCCTGCCCCCGCGCTGATGTGTACTACCCGCATACCTCACCCCAGAAGCACGACTTCCAGGGACCGTCCATTCATGTCCCCTGTTACAGAGGAGGCAACCAAAGCTCGGACACTAAAGTGAAATCACTCTCCCAAGTGCAAACAGATGGGGACAGAGCGGGGCCTGCCCTTCACCCCAACTGCCTGTCACCTCTGATGTCCCAGGTCCAGGGCCTGTGCCCACCTCTGGCCTAGTGACACAGCTGGGGAGGCCCAGCCTAAACCAGCCTGGCAGTGCGGAGGGTCAAACCAGAACAGCCCCTCAGCTGGTGTCCCGATAACTTTGGTCCCCGGGGTCCACCTTCTGTGCCACCGTGTCCAGTGAGAAGAGCCGCCCCTATTCCAGCCTCCTGACCCACACTCTGCCAGGGCCACCGTCCCACTCCACTTCTGTGCATGGTCAGTGGAAAGAGCTTTGTGGTATCGGACCACGATTGTGTGAAATAACAGTGGCGGTGTCAGCTGGGGGCGCACTTAGTCCTTGCAATGAGAAAACACTGAGAGAACACTGACTGTACGTGGCATGCAGCCTGAGCCCTTCAAATAGGGAAGTGGCCCCTGGATCAGAAGCCGAGTTTGGCAGTCTGTCTTGATGTTCCTCCTATGAGCTCCCCAGAAGTACACAGGGTCCTCTGGCCTTGACTGAGCTGGCTCTCCTTCTTCTCCCTTTCAGGAGGCTTCCTCGCCTTCCCAAACCTCCTTTCCTGGGCTGGGACTCTTAGAAGCCCCAAAAGTATCTGCAGACTAGCGGCTTAGGGATTGTGAGGAGCAGAGACCAGCCTCACCCAAATAAATCTGTGGGGTGTGCAAAGCCCAGTCACATGTTCCAAGTGCAGGGTCGACAAGAAAGATGAAACCCCTCTACCAGATGCAGCAATAGCAGTCACAACTCCGGCCTCGGACACGACAATGACGGCAAGCGTGGCGCAGGACCGGGCAGGGTGCCATAGGGTTGCTATGTGGCTGAAGGCATTCCGCCGCATCCAACCACAGCAAGCTGGAGCCCCCAGGTTGGAGATTGCCAGCCCATGCACCTGGCACAAAGCCAACTGTCTGTGGAGGTTCATGAGTGCCTGTCATGCTGCACTGGTTTCAGCAAAGCTTCCAGATGGAGTGAGACTAGGAGTCACCTTTGAGAAATCAGCCAACAAAATCTCTCTGGGTGGTCAGTGTCCCACTGGGCAGCCCATTCCCCAGATGACTAGGACTGGGGAGCAGTTTGCTTTTTCCTTCCATAATCAACCAAGAAAGCGCCACCAGCCCCATCTCAATGACAGAACCATCTAGCTGAGGTGACGGGGCTACAAAGGGACCACACTGGGCTCAAAATCTGACTGCAGACAGCCCCTCACCATCAGCTCACAGGCCTCATCTGTGGACAAAGCTGACCCAGCTGCGGAGATGTCTCCAAGACAGGCCCCGCTCCCGCCAGCCACCATTGGTCTGGGGCCGCGTCCGTCAGTGGCACATGCCCAATGAGAGGCGAGCTGGCATGCATGGCATGTCACAGTGGTTACTGTTACTGCCAATGGAATCTCCGTAACTGTAACTAACTAAGATAATGGTAGCTAAGGTCAGTTTCAGTGTGTCCATGATCCCAGTAAGTATAACTGGCTAAGGTAACAATAACGAGGTAAGGTCAAAGTTGCTTTGACGAGCTTCACTAGAAGTTTAACTATCTATGGTAAATTAATTTCAGGTCAAATCATGGTTACCAGCATCACCATACCTGTCAGTTAGTAACAGAACTGTAGCTATGATCAATGACGGTGTGAACAGCATGATAACTGGAACTAGGAAAGGTAAATCTAACTAAGGTCATTGTCCCGGTGGCCAGCATGTCGGTAACTAGAACTAGCTTTGGTAATTATAAGTGAGATAACTATCACTGGGACAAGGGTCAACACACCACTCACTATTTGAAATAGGTCTAACTAAGGTCCCTGTGAGTACAAAAAGTGACACTGTGTTCCCAGCTAAGGTCACTCTCTCAAATAACTTTTACTCTTACCCACATCACCCTAACTGAAACCAGCTAAGGTAGGTGAAGCAAATGCACTATCATGCTTACAGTTACATTGACACTGTTCCAATTAAGGAACCTAAGTAAAGCAAAGGTCACTGGCATTGAGAGCAGGATCACCATAAATGTAAGTCTCTAAAGCAAGTGTAGCTATGGTCACATGTGTTGAACTACCTAACATAAGTGTAGTGAAGTTCACTGTTGTTGTGACCATTGTCAGTGCAAAAGTAAGTCGGTAAAACAAGAATGGTTTTGGTCACTATCACTGTGAACAGTGCCACCTTAACTGTAAGAATTTAAATAAATCTAGGTTAAGTCATTGTTCATGTTTCTAGAATCAGCGTAAACCTAACTAGCCCAGTTAAGTGTAGTTAAGATCACTGTCAGTTTGACCAGTGTTACCATAAGTGGAAGTAGCATAGGTAAGTGTAGCTATGGTCATGGTCTCTGTGACGAGCATCACCGTATTTGTAAGGGGCTTAAGCAAGTGTAGCTAAGGTCACTGTCCCTGGGAACAGCACCAACATAACTGTAACCAATTGCAATAAGTCGAGCTTAGGTCCCTGTCACTGTGACGAACAATACAATTAATGTCAGAGGCTAAGGTATGTTTAGCAAAGGTCATTGTCATTGTGACCAGCAACACCTTAACCGTAAACAGGTACAGGAAGTCAAGCTAAGGACATTTTCAGTTTCGATATGGTCATCACAACCGTAACTAGCTAAGGTAACTGTAGCTAAGGTCGCTGTCAGTGTGACCAGCATGACCATACCTGCAGTCAGAGAAGGTAAGAGTAAGGTTATTGTCACTTTTAGCAGCATCACCTCATTTGTAGACAGGTAACGTAAATCTAACCAAGGTCACTCTCAGCGTGTCCAGCATCACCGGAACTATAACTAGCTAAGTGAAGTGTAGCTTACTTCACTCTCAGTGTCACCAACGTGACCATAAGTGGAAGTAGCTAAGAATGAGGTCACTGTCAGTGTCACCAGAGTAAACCTAACAATAGCTAATGTAAATATACCGAAGGTCACTGTCACTGTGACCAACATCACCATAAATGGAAGTAGCTAGACTAAGTCTCATTATGGTCACTGTCAGTGTGACCAGCATCACCGTACCTCTAACTAGAGAACATAAGTATAGATATGGTCTCTGGTGATGTGACCCATGTGCTGTAAGTGAAACTAGGAAAGGTAAGTCTAACTAAGATCACTGTTGCAGTGACCATCAGCACCTTAATTGTATTGAGCTAAAGTGAATGTAACAATGGTCACTGTCACTTAATCTTGTGTGACCATAAGTATAACTAGCTAAGGCAAATGTGAGTAAGGTCTCTGTCATTGTGACCAGTGTCAATGTAACTGTAAGCAATTAAGGGACATTAAAGTAAGGTGACTATCACATTGTCCACCAACAACGTAACTGTACCAGCAAAGGTTAAGTATCACTAAGGTTACTATCACTGTAACCAGTGTCATTCTAACTGTATCTCTCTATAAGAAGTGGAGGAAGGTCACTATCAGTTTGTGCCACATCACATTCACTGCAATTCGGTATGATCAGTCTAGCTAAAGTCACTGTCTGTGTGCACAGCATCACTGTAACTGTAAATAGTTAAGTCAGTGTAAGTAAGGACACTGTCATTATGACCAATATCATCCTAAGAGTAACAAGCTGAGGTAAGTATAGCTGAGATAACAGACAGTCCCCTAGCATCAGTGGAACTCTAACAGCTAATATAAGTTTAGCCACGGTCACTATGACGAGATTCACTGTAACTGGAACTAGCTAGTGGAAGACTCAGTAAAGCACTCTCATTGCATCCTGCCTCACCATTATTGCCTAACTAAAATAAGTCTCTCTAAGGGCAATTCAATATCGCCTGTGTCACTGTAAGTGTGACCAACTCACCACAAATATAACTAGCTAAGGTAAGCCTGCCTAAGGTGTGGTGGTCAATGTGGAGTTTGAACTTGGCTTGGCCTGGGTGAGTGGCTGGGCAGCTGAATGTAGTATTCCCCATGATGACATTGGTAATGAACTCCAAGGTGGACTCCACTGTGAGATGCTGAGCTGCTTTTGAGTATGTGGTCTGCTTCCCCTATCTAAGAAACAGCTTTGGGAATGGTCTCCATCTTATAGCATGCGTGAACCCTGCATGTAACCTAATCGTTGTCCAGCCGCCTGCCAAGCTCTGCCCAACTTGGACTTTCAATGGACTTGAATGAATGGCCTGGCCTGTGGTTTGGTCAAATATGAGCTGTGCCTTTTGACTTGTCTACTTTGGATTTTTCAGCCTTAACAGTCAACAGCTGTTTGAGTGCAGAGAACCTCTAGCTCCAGTGGGCCAGGAAGCAGAGGCATATCTGAAGCCAAAGGCTGAGGTTTTTCCACCCATCCTCTAGTGCCTTGCACCTGGAAATTGGACTTAAAGCCTCTAAATTGTAAGAATAATCTCCTTCTCGGTAAGGCCATCTCATTTGTGGTATGTTCTTGTCAGAGCAGCACCAGGAAGACATACTATAAGGACACAGTCTCTGTCACAAACATCAAGGTTACTAATGTTTGTCAACATGTATGTAAGTATGTATGTAGTTTGTCAAATATGTAAGACAAGTGTAATGGATGACATTTTGAGTGTGACCTGGTTACAGTAACTATAACTAGCTAAGAGTATTTTACCTAATGGTGTGGTCATTGTGATGCACATCAGTGTCCCTTTAGGTAGCAAGGTCAGTCTCACTACTGTCACTGTCACTGTCAACGGCACCTCTGTAACTGTAACTAAGATAAGGGTAGCTTAGGTCAGTGTCAAAGTGTCCATTATCCCAGTAACTATAACTGGCTAACTTAACAATAACTAGCTATGGTCAATCTTGCTGTGAGTAGCATCACTAGAATTTTAACTATATATGGTGAATTGAGTTCAGGTCATTGTCATTGTTGCCAGCATCACCATAGCTGTCAGTTAGTAACAGAACTGTAGCTATGATCACTGACAGTGTTAACAGTATCATAGTAACTGGAACTATGTAAGGGAAGTCTAACAAAGGTCACTGTCCCTGAGGCCAGTATGACAGTAACATTAAGGAGCTATGGTAAGTGTTAATGAGGTAACTGTCACTGTGACATTGGTCAACACACTCGTAGCTAGTTGAAGTAGGTCGAACTAAGGTCCCTGTGAGTATGAAAAGTGTCACTGTATTCTGAGCTATGGTCACTCTCTCAAATCACTGTCACTCTTACCAGCATCACCCTAATTGAAACCAGCTAATGTATGTGAACCAAAATGCTATAACGTTGGGAACAGCATTGCCATCACTTTAACAAATGTAAATGTAGCTGAGGTCACTTACAGTGTGGCTAGTGTCACCATAAGTGTAACTAGAAAAGGTAAGTTTAGCTGAGACCACTGTCAGTATGACCAGAGACCAAGTATCAGCAACTAGCTCATGGAAGCATACCTAAGGTAACACTAAGTGTGCCTACCATCAATGCAACTGTAATTATCAAAACTTAGTTTTTCTAAGGTCATTGTAAGTGTCACCAGCATCAGTCTAAGTATAACTAGCTAATGTTAGTCTCAGTAAGGCACTCTCACTGTGGCCAGCATTACCCTGAATGTAAATTGCTAAAGTGAGTCTAATAAAGATCACCATAATTTTATCTAGCTAATATCAAGGTTTTCAGGTCACTCTCAGTGTGATCAGTATCACCGTAACTGGAAATAGCTAACATAAGTTTGCCAAAAGTCACTGTCATTTTTGCCAGCATCTCCTTGTCTTTAAGTAGCGAACATAAGTGAAGCAAAGGTCACTGGCATTGAGAGCAGGATCACCATAAATGTAATTCTCTGAAGCAAGTGTAGCTATGGTAACATGTGTTTAACTACCTAACATAAATGTAGTGAAGTTCATTTTGTTGTTGTGACCATTGTCAGCATAAAACTTAGTCAATAAAACAAGAACAGTTTTGGTCACTACCACTGTGAACAGCGCCACCTTAACTGTAAGAATTTAAATAAATCTAGGTTAGGTCACTGTTCATGTTCCTAGAATCAGTGTAAACATAACTCGCCCAGTTACATGTATTTAAAATCACTGTCAGTTTGACCAGTGTTACCACAAGTGGAAGTAGCATATGTAAGTGTAGCTATGATCATGGTCTCTGTGATGAGAATCACCGTAATTGTAAGTGGCTTAAGCAAATGTAGCTAAGGTCACTGTCCCTGTGAACAGCACCAAAGTAACTGTAACCAATTGCAATAAGTCGAGCTTAGGTCCCTGTCACTGTGACGAACAATCCAGTCAATGTCAGAAGCTAAGATATGTTTAGCAAAGCTCATTGTCATTGTGACTGGCAACACCTTAACTGTAACTAGGAACAGAATGTAAAGCTGAGGACACTTTAAGTTTCGAAATGGTCATCCCAACCGTAACTACCTAAGGTAAGTGTAGTTAAAGTCGCTGTCAGTGTGACCAGCATGACAATACCTGGAGTCAGTTAAGGTAAGATTAGGGTCATTGTCACTGTGAGCAGCATCACCATATATGTATCTACGTAAAATAAATCTTACCAAGGTCACTCCCAGTGTGTCCAGCA
Organism: Orycteropus afer afer; assembly: GCF_000298275.1. Classification (NCBI taxonomy): domain Eukaryota; kingdom Metazoa; phylum Chordata; class Mammalia; order Tubulidentata; family Orycteropodidae; genus Orycteropus; species Orycteropus afer. Next base: position 423,181 of record NW_006922377.1, on the reverse strand, counting down.
ACACCATAAGTGTAATTAGCTAAGTTAAGTGTAGCTCACTTCACTGTCATTGTCACAAGCGTGACCATAAGTGGAAGTAGCTAAGAATGAGGTCACTGTCAGTGTCACTAGAGTCAACCTAACAGTAGCTGATATAAATTTACTGAAGTTCACTGTCACTGTGACCAGCATCACCATAACTGTAACTAGCAAGACTAAGTCTCATTAGGGTCACTGTCAGTGTGAACAGCATCACCTTACCTCTTACTAGGCAACATAAGTATAGATAATGTCTCTGGTGATGTGACCCATGTGTTGTAAGTGAAACTAAGAAAGGTAAGTCTAACTAAGAATACTGTGGCAGTGACTATCCTCACCATAAGTGTAATGAGCTAATGTGAGTGTAACAATGGTCACTTTCACTCTAACTTGTGTCACCATAAGTGTAACTAGCTAAGGCAACTGCAAGTAAGTTCTCTGAGGGTGAGACCGGTGTCAAAATTACTGTCAGAATTTAAGGGAAGGCAAAGTAAGGTGACTGTCACATTGTCTACCATCAACGTAAATGTACCAGCAAAGGTTAAGTTTCACTAAGGTTACTATCACTGTAACCAGCATCTTCTAACTGTATCTATCTATAGGAAGTGGAGCTAAGGTCACTGTCAGTTTGTGCAGCATCACTTTCACTGCAATTAGGTATGATCAGTATAGCTAAAGTCACTGTCTGTATGCCCAGCATCGCTGTAACTGTAAATAGTTAAGTCAGTGTAAGTAAGGACACTGTCAGTATGGGCAATATCATTCTAAGAGTCACAAGCTGATGTAAGTATATCTGAGGTAACAGAGAGTCGCCTAGCATCAATGGAACTCTAGCAGCTATGTAAGTTTAGCCATGGTCACTATGAGGAGATACACAGTAACTGGAACTAGCAAGTGGAAGACTCAGTAAAGCACTGTCATTGCATCCTGCCTCACCATTATTGCCTAACTAAAATAAGTCTCTCTAAGGGCAATTCAATATAGCATGTGTCACTGTAAGTGTGACCAAGTCACCATAAATATAACTAGCTAAGGTAAGCCTGCCTAAGGTGTGGTGGTCAACTGGAGTTTGAACTTGGCTTGGCCTGGGTGAATGGCCACACACCTGAATGTAGTATTCCCCATGATAAGACTGGTAATCAAGTCCAAGGTGGACTCCATTGTGAGATGCTGAGCTGCTCTTGGGTATGTGGTCTGCTTCCCAAATCTAAGAAACAATTTTGGGAATGGTCTCCATCTTATAGCATGCTTGAAACGTGTGTGTAACTTAATCGTTATCTAGCTGTCTGCCATGCTCTGCCCAACTTGGACTTTCAATGGACTTGAATGAATGGCCTGGCATGGGTTTGGTCAAATCTGAGCTGTGCCTTTTGACTTGTCTACTTTGGATTGTTCAGCCTCAACACTCAACAGCTGTCTGAGTGCAGAGAACCACTAGGTACAGTGGGCTAGGAGGAGGAGGCATATCTGAAGCCACAGGCTGAGGTTTTTCCACACAGCCTCAAGTGCCTTGCACCTGGAATTTGGACTTAAAGCCTTTAAATTCTAAGAATAATCTAGTGCTCAGTAAGGCCATCTCATTTGTGGTATGTTCTTGTCAGAGCAGCACCAGGAAGACATACCATAAGAACACAGTCTCTGTCACAAACATCACATGATGTTTGTCAACATATATGTAAATATGTATGTAGTTTGTCAACTATGTAAGACAAGTGTAATGGATGACATTGTGAGTGTGACCCGGTTACGGTAACTATAACTAGCTAAGAGTATTTTACCTAATGGTGTGGTCATTGTGACCCACATCAGTGTCCCTTGAGGTAGCAAGGTCAGTCTCACTACTGTGACTGTCACTGTCAATGGCATCTGTGTAACTGTAACTAAGTTAAGGGCAGCTTAGGTCAGTGTCAGGGTGTCCATTATCCCAGTAAGCATAATTGGCTAACTTAACAATAACTAGCTATGGTCACTCTTGCTGTGACTAGCATCAATGGAAGTTTAACTATATATGGTGAATTGAGTTCAGGTCATTGTCATGGTTACCAGCATCACCATATCTGACAGTTAGTAACAGAACTGTAGCTATGATCACTGACGTTGTTAACAATATGACAGTAACTGGAACTAGTTAAGGGAAGTCTAACTAAGGTCATTGTCCCTGTGGCCAGTATGACAGTAACATTAATGAGCTATGTTAACTGTAATTGAGGTAACTGTCACTGTGACATGGGTCAACACACTCATAACTAGTTGAAGTAGGTCTAACAAAGGTCCCTGTGAGTATGAAATCGTTATTGTTTTCTGATCTATGGTCACTCTCTCAAATATCTGTCACTCTTACCAGCATCACCCTAACTGAAACCGGCTAAGGTATGTGAACCAAAATGGACTATCATTGGGAACAGCATGGCCATCACTTTGCCAAATGTAAATGTAGCTGAGGTCACTCACAGTGTGGCCAGTGTCACCATAAGTGTCCCTAGGAAAGGGAAGTGTAGCTGATACCACTGTCAGTACAAGCAGAGTCCCAGTAACAGCAACTAGCTCATGGAAGCATACCTAAGGTAACACTAAGTGTGCCTACCATCAATGCAACTGTAATTATCAAAACTTAGTTTTTCTAAGGTCATTGTCAGTGTCACCAGCATAAGCATAAGTGTAATTAGCTAAGGTTAGTCTCAGTAAGGCACTCTCACTGTGTCTGCATCACCCTGAAGGTAAATAGCTAAAGTGAGTCTAATAAAGATCACCATAATTTTGTCTAGCTAATGTCAACGTTTTCAGGTCACTCTCAGTGTGATCAGAATCACTGTAAGGGGAATTAGCTAACAAAAGTGTGCCGAAGGTCACTGTCATTTTTGCCAGCATCCCCATGTCTATAAGTAGTGAACATAAGTGAAGCAAAGGTCACTGGCATTGAGAGCAGGATCACCATAAATGTAAGTCTCTAAAGCAAGTATAGCTATAGTCACATGTGTTTAACTACTTAACATAAGTGTAACGAAGTTCACTGTCATTGTGACCATTGTCAGCATAAAAGTAAGTCGCTAAAACAAGAACAGTTTTGGTCACTATCACTGTGAACAGTGCCACCTTAACTGTAAGAATTTAAATAAATATAGGTTAGGTCACTGTTCATGTTCCTAGAATCAGAGTAAACCTAACTAGCCCAGTTAAGTGTAGTTAAGATCACTGTCAGTTTGACCAGTGTTACCAAAAGTGGAAGTAGCATAGGTAAGTGTAGCTATGGTCAGGGTCTCTATGACGAGCATCACCGTAATTTTAAGGGGCTTATGCAAGTGTAGCTAAGGTCACTGTCCCTGTGAACAGCACCAACGTAACTGTAAACAATTGCAATAAACCAAGCTTAGGTCCCTGTCACTGTGACGAACAATACAATTAATGTCAGCAGCTAATGTATGTTTAGCAAAGGTCATTGTCATTGTGACCAGCAACACCTTAACCTTATACAGGTACGGAAATTCAAGCTAAGGACATTTTCAGTTTCGGTATTGTCATCGCAACCGTGACTGGCTAAGCTAAGTGTAGCTAAGGTCGCTGTCAGTGTGACCAGCATGACCATACCGGCAGTCAGATAAGGTAAGAGTAAGGTCATTGTCACTTTTAGCAGCATCACCTCATTTGTAGATAGGTAATGAAAATCTAACCAAGGTCACTCTCAGCGTGTCGAGCATCACTGTAACTGTAACTAGCTAAGTGAAGTGTAGCTTAATTCACTGTCAGTGTCACCATCATAAGTGGAATAGTTCACTTCCATAAGTGGAAGTAGCTACGAATGAGGTCACTGTCAGTGTCATCAGAATAAACCTAAAAATAGCTAATGTAAATATACCGAAGTTCACTGTCACTGTGACCAGCATCACCATAAATGGAAGTAGCTAGACTAAGTCTCACTATGGTCAGTGTCAGTGTGACCAGCGTAACCATACCTCTAACTAGAAAACTTAAGTATAGATATGATCTATGGTGCTGTGACCCATGTGCTGTTAGAGAAACTAGGAAAGGTAAGTCTAACTAAGATCACTGTTGCTGTGACCATCAGCACCGTAAGTGTATTGAGCTAATGTGAGTGTAACGATGGTCACGGTCACTTAATCTTGTGTGACCATGGAAAAACGGCATGGAGACCACATGTTCTGACCTCCTCTAATCTCACAAGAGGAAGACAGCAGTAACCCAAGGCCTATTACTGCAAGGCCAAACATGCTGCCTCCCTCCAGCCCTTTCACCAACCATTCCTCCCAAAGCACCCACCACCTCTCTCCTGGGCTTGATAATTCACTGCAGTGGCCACACAGAACTCACAGATTACAGGCTTTATTAGGGAAGCGCCAGGCTACAACTCAAGTTCAGGAAGAACACTCAGTCTCTCTCCCAGCCCACTGTCCCTCAGCCAACAGTCTCTCACAGTCTCTTTCCCAGCAGTGCTGGTCCCTCGGTGTCTCACTCAGCAACACGTGTCTCTTGCATCTCTTTCCCAAAAGCATGTGTCTCCTTCAGGAATGCGTGTCTCTTTCGGAAGCACGTCTTCCTCCACAAGCAGTCAGAGAGAGTTTTGCCCCCAGGAGGCCTCCTTTTGAGCCCGGCAGAGTGGTCAAACTAGCAAATTATAGCATCAGAACTCTAAGCACCTGAGAGAGAGTGGGCACCTCCCAGAACATTGTTTTGTGCCACTCCCAACAGAAATACTCCAGGTGGACACCTTCAGCAATCAGGAGCTCCTCAGATGCTCATAGCAAATCCAACCTTAGAGTTTACAAAGACTTATGGGTAGAAAAGCCACACAAAGTAATTTACTACACTGCAGACCATAAGTATAACTAGCTAAGGGAAGTGCGAGTAAGGTCTCTGTCGTTATGACCAGTGTCAATGTAACTGTAAGCAATTAAGGGACGTTAAACTAAGGTGACTATCACATTGTCCACCAACAACATAACTGTACCAGCAAAGGTAAGTTTCACTAAGGTTAATATCACTGTCACCAGTGTCATTCTAACTGTATCTCTGTAAAGATCACTGTCAGTTTGTGCAGCATCACTTTCACAGCAATTAGCAATGATCCATCTAGGTAAAGTCACTGTCTGTGTGCCCAGCATCACTGTAACTGTAAATAATTAAGGAAAGTAAGTGTAACTAAGGACACTGCCAGTATCATCAATATCATCCTAAGAATAACAAGCTGATGTAAGTATAGCTAAGGTAGGAGTCGGTACCTGAGCATCACGGTACCTCTAAGCAGCTAACATAAGTTTATCCACGGTCACTATGATAAGTTTCACAGTGACTGTAACTAGCTAATGGAAGACTAAGTAAAGCACTGTCATTGAATCCTGCCTCACAATTATTCCCTAATTATAATAAGTCTCTCTAAGGGCAATTCAATATCGCCTGTGTCACTGTAAGTGTGACCAAGTCACCATAAATATAACTAGCTAACGTAAGCCTACCCAAGGTGTGGTGGTCAACGTGGAGTTTAAACTTGGCTTGGCCTGGGTGAGTGGCTGGGCAGCTGAATGTAGGTTTCTGCATGATAAGACTGGTAATCAACTCCAAGGTGGACTCCACTGTGAGTTGCTGAGCTGCTTTTGGGTATGTGGTCTGCTTCCCATATCTAAGAAACAGCTTTGGGAATGGTCTCCAACTTATAGCACGCTTGAACGCTGCGTGTAACCTAATCGTTGTCCAGCCGCCTGCCATGCTCTGCCCAACTTGGACTTTCAATGGACTTGAATGAATGGCCTGGCCTGTGGTTTGGTCAAATCTGAACGGTGCCTTTTGACTTGTCTGCTTTGGACTTTCCAGCATCAACAGTCAACAGCTGTCTGAGTGCAGAGAACCTCTAGCTCCAGTGGGCCAGGAGGAGGAGGCACATCTGAAGCCAAAGGCTGAGGTTTTTCCACCCAGCCTCTAGTGCCTTGCACCTGGAAGTGGGACTTATAGCCTTTAAATTGTAAGAATAATCTCCTGCTTGGTAAGGCCATCTCATTTGTGGTATGTTCTTGTCAGAGCAGTACCAGGAAGACATACTATAAGGACACAGTCTCTGTCACAATCATCAGGGTTACTGATGTTTGTCAACATGTATGTAAGTATGTATGCAGTTTTCCAACTATGTAAGAAAAGTGTAATGGATGACATTGTGAGTGTTACCTGGTTATGGTAACTATAACTAGCTAAGAGTATTTTACCTAATGGTGTGGTCGTTGTGACCCACATCAGTGTCCCTTGAGGTAGCAAGGTCAGTCTCATTACTGTGACTGTCACTGTCAATGACATCTGTGTAACTGTAACTAAGTTAAGGGCAGCTTAGGTCAGTGTCAGGGTGTCCATTATCCCAGTAAGTATAACTGGATAACTTAACAATAACTAGCTATGGTCATCCTTCCTGTGACTAGCATCAATGGAAGTTTAACTATATATGGTGAATTGAGTTCAGGTCATTGTCATGGTTACCAGCATCACCATAGCTGTCAGTTAGTAACAGAACTGTAGCTATGATCACTGATGGTGTTTACAATATGACAATAACTGGAACTAGGTAAGGGAAGTCTAACTAAGGTCATTGTCCCTGTGGCCAGTATGACAGTGACGTTAACGAGCTATGGTAACTGTAAGTGAGGTAACTGTCATTGTGACATGGGTCAACACACTCATAACTACTTGAAGTAGGGCTAACTAAGGTACCTGTGAGTATGAAATCATTATTGTATTCTGAGCTATGGTCACTCTCTCAAATCTCTGTCACACTTACCAGCATCACCCTAACTGAAACCAGCTAAGATATGTGAACCAAAATGGACTATCATTGGGAACAGCATGGCCATCAGTTTACCAAATGTAAATGAAGCTGAGGTCACTCACAGTGTGGCCAGTGTCACCATAAGTGTCCCTAGGAAAGGGAAGTGTAGCTGATACCACTGTCAGTA
>NW_006922377.1:413518-415586 GCF_000298275.1 Orycteropus afer afer | reverse complement strand
AGTTAAGTGTAGTTAAGATCACTGTCAGTTTGACCAGTGTTACCATAAGTGGAAGTAGCATAGGTAAGTGTAGCTATGGTCATGGTCTCTGTGACACGCATCACCGTATTTGTAAGGGGCTTAAGCACATGTAGCTAAGGTCACTGCCCCTGTGAACAGCACCAACGTAACTGTAACCAATTGCAATAAGACAAGGTTATGTCCCTGTCACTGTGACGAACAATACAATAAATGTCAGCGGGTAAAGTATGTTTAGCAAAGGCCATTGTCATTGTGACCAGCAACACCTAACCTTAAACATGTACGGAAAGTCATGCTAAGGACATTTTCTGTTTCGATATGGTCATCGCAACCATGGCTAGCTAAGGTAAGTGTAGCTAAGGTCACTGTCAGTGTGACCAACATGACCATATCTGCAGTCAGATAATGTAAGAGTAAGGTTATTGTCACTTTTATCAGCATCACCTCATTTGTAGATAGGTAACCTAAATCTAACCAAGGTCACTCTCCGAGTGTCGAGCATCACCGGAACTGTAACTAGCTAAGTGAAGTGTAGCTTAATTCACTGTCAGTGTCACCAAAGTGACCATAAGTGGAAGTAGCTTCGAATGAGGTCACTGTCAGTGTCATCAGAATAAACCTAACTATAGCTAATGTAAATATACAGAAGGTCACTGTCAGTTTGACCAGCATCACCATAAATGGAAGTAGCTAGACTCAGTCTCATTATGGTCACTGTCAGGGCGACCAGCGTCACCGTACCTCTAACTAGAAAACCTAAGTAGAGATATGGTCTCTGGTGATGTGACCCATGTGCTGTAAGTGAAACTAGGAAAGGGAATTCTAACTAAGATCACTGTTGCAGTGACCATCAGCACCATAATTGTATTGAGCTAATGTGAGTGTAACGATGGTCACTGTCACTTAATCTTGTGTGACCATAAGTATAACTAGCTAAGGCAAGTGCAAGTAAGGTCTCTGTTGTTGTGACCAGTGTCAATGTAACTGTAAGCAACTAAGGGATGTTAAACTAAGGTGACTATCACATTGTCCACCAACAATGTAACTGTACCAGCAAAGGTAAGTTTCACTAAGGTTACTATCATTGTGACCAGTGTCATTCTAACTGTATCTCTCTAAAGGAAGTGGACCTAAGGTCACTGTCAGTTTGTGCAGCATCACCTTCACTGCAGTTAGCTTTGATCCATCTAGGTAAAGTCAATATCTGTGTGCCCACCATCCCTGTAACTGTCAATAATTAAGGAAAGTAAGTGTAACTAAGGACACTGCCAGTATGAGCAATATCATCCTAAGAATAACAAGCTGATGTAAGTATAGCAAAGGTGGCAGTCGGTACCTGAGCATCATGGTAACTCTAAGCAGCTAACCTAAGTTTAGCCACGGTCACTATGACGAGTTTCACAGTGACTGTATCTAGCTAATGGAAGACTAAGTAAAGCACTGTCATTGAATGCAGCCTCACCATTATTGTCTAATTAAAATAAGTCTCACTAAGGGCAATTCAATATCACCTGTGTCACTGTAAGTGTGACCAAGTCACCATAAATATAACTAGCTACGGTAAGCCTACCCAAGGTGTGGTGGTCAACGTGGAGTTTCAACTTGGCTTCGCCTGGGTGAGTGGCAGAGCAGCTGAATGTAGGATTCCACATGATGAGACTGGTAATCAACTCCAAGGTGGACTCCACTGTGAGTTGCTGAGCTGCTTATGAGTATGTGGTCTGGTTCCCAAATCTAAGAAACAGCTTTGGGAATGGTCTCCATCTTATAGCATGCTTGAACGCTGCGTGTAACCTAATTGTTTTCCAGCCGCCTGCCATGCTCTGCCCAACTTGGACTTTCAATGGACTTGAATGAATGGCCTGGCCTGTGGTTTGGTCAAATCTGAGCTGTGTCTTTTGACATGTCTGCTTTGGACTTTCCAGCGTCAACAGTCAACAGCTGTCTGAGTACAGAGAACCTCTAGCTCCAGTGGGCCAGGAGGAGGAGGCACATCTGAAGCCAAAGGCTGAGGTTTTTCCACCCAGCCTCTAGTGCCTTGCACCTG